>NW_026111648.1:395000-405000 GCF_024679095.1 Eriocheir sinensis
TAACGTAATAAATGGCGAATCAATAAGTAAATGAGTAATTAAAGTATAAACATGTGGTGTATATGTTTGTCTACATTTGAAGAAGAACGAGAAGAACAAGAAGAACAAGTAGATGATGAAAAGAAAAGAGGAAAAAGAAAATAAGAAAGGAAAGAAAAAGAAGAAAAGAACGGGAGGATTACACGGAGGAAGAAGAGGAAAGGGAGGAGTACACCAGAGGAGGAGGAGGAGGAGGTTTTTGTTAATTGTGGAATGGTGGATGTATTGTCCGCGGCAGCTGAGGCGAGACGACCAGGTGGTAGTGGTAGTAGTAGTAGTAGTAGTAGTAGTAGTAGTAGTAGTAGTAGTAGTATAGTAGCTGGAGAAGAAATAGGAGAAGGGGGAGAAGAAGAGGTAGGAGGAAGAGGAGAAGAGGCACTCCAGTAGTAGTAGTAGTAATAGTAGTAGTAGTAGTAGTAGTAGTAGTAGTAGTAGTAGTAGTGGCAATGGCAGCAACTGTAATTTTAGCAACAGAATACTTCTTATGTTCTTGTGTTCTTATGTAATAGTAACAGGTATCGTATAATAGCAGGACAGGGGCGGGGCGGGGCGGGGCGGGGCGGTGGTACAGCTGGGTATGTGCAGGCAAACACAAGTGCCCGCCCGCTGCCGCCCTGCCCGCGCCGTCATCAGACACGTGTTAGGGCGGCCCGCACTAACCCACCACCTTACAGGGAGTTACGGGGAGTTATTAGCAACCAAAAAGTGACCAAAGGCTCAACAACGTCGTCTGGAGGGAGGAGGTGCGGAAAACGTTTTCATAGCGCCGCTCCGTCACTCACACGCAAAGTATTAAGCCCCGTTCACACTGTGCCGACTTAGGCCACGACAACCCAGAGATTTTTAGACCCCCTTCACACTTTGCAGAATCAGCATCCGGCAATCGTTGCTAGACCTCTTTCCGGCCATGTGCAACCCTTTGACATCAATATTTCACACCCAAGACCTCACATACTGGGTTGTCGTGGCCCAGAGTCGGCACAGTGTGAACGGGCCTTTAGTGTTGAGAGATACATTACATCTATCTACAATAGTGACCAAAGGCTTAATTAAGAAAGTCGTCAGGAGGGAGGAAGAGCGGAAAACGTGTTCTTAGCGCCGCTTCGTCACTCACCGGACGGAGTATTAGGTTCATATTCTTAATTAAACGTCTCGGGGTCCTATTACGACTATTTCTCAAGGCCACAGAGAAGATTAACCGGGTTTTCATGGATGGCTTTCCCGTTCAAGGTGCTAAAGTCGTGTAAAACTATCACTAGCATCCCAAAATACTCAATGAAAATCCCAGCAACTTTCACGAAAACAGGTGATCAAACAGGTGATCTGAGGCGCCGAGACGAGTTTAAAAATACGGGCTTTATAAGACTCCGCGTGTGAGTGATGGAGCGGCGCTAAGAACAATTTTCCGCTCTGTCTCGCCTGACAACGTTGTAAAGCCTTTGGTCACTACTGTAGGTGCAATGTCTCTCCCTAACAATAGTACTTAGCGTGTGAGTGATTCAGGAGCGCTTAGAACATGCTTTCCGCCCCTCCTCTCTCCTGAATTCATAGTTAAGCCTTTGGTCATTCCTTCAGACGTAATATCTCTCCCCAACACTCAGGATCATAATCTTAAACAATTCAGCGCCCAAGCGCACACATTTGACAAGACTGTCGCAAGAGTTTCGGGCATATTCATGGGTAGTGTTATGAGTCTGGTGGTAGTTTGACCATTCTTCTGCACCATAAACGTAAAAAACTCGGTAGAATCCGATTTATCTCCTTTTCGGCTTTGGAAATAGTTGATGTGCGCGAAAACGTCTGAGGATACCGACCACAGTGATTGGGAGAGATTACGTCCAATAAGCTGCCCAGGTAAAGGCAATAATACATTACTGCCATTACTATCACTCAAAAATATTCCAAGGCGCTACACATTGTAACAGTCACGACCCGGCGGTTGTGGAGCGAGGGGCAGATGGAACCAGGCGGGGAGGGGGAATGGACACATGCCGCCAGACAGGGCGCGGTGGAGGTGTTGGGAAGGGTAATGAGTGGACTTGTAATGGCTGAAGATGACGATGATGATGATGGTGACACGATGTAACATTATAGCTTTGTGGGACGACACCAAGTGACCAAAGACACGATGTGGCTGGCACACACACACACACACACAGCTGGATGGGGGCAAGGCGGGGAACACGTGTCCGGCGCCGCCCCATAGCAAGCACGTGGACAAATGAGTGTTGTGTGGAGTTCCTCACGTCAGCGGTAATCAACAAGGGCTGGGTGGTGCTGCGGAGGGCGTCAACGCGGGGAACACTCCTTCAGGCTCGTCCAGAGGCTTGCAGGCGGAACACTGGCGTTCCAAACACTAGCTGTCACAACACCAGCGACGCACATTCAAACTAGAGACTGAACTTTGTGCGGCGGAGATTTCACGCGACAAAAACATTAATAAGCGCCGTTTTTCTAAGATTATATACAGTTCTTTTTCGTTCAATTCAGTTCACGGCCTTGACGGTAATTAGTGGCTCGTAGTGCCCGGCCCGGCATAGCCAGGCCTCGCAGCTCAGCGCGCGGCGGCCAGTGATGCAGAACACGGGCGGGCCAAGCAGGCAGGCAGCGGGGCAGCTGTCCCGCCGCGTCTTGAAGAACCAATTAGCACCACGACCTTACACAAGACCGCTAGCTGTCCGGGCCGCCGCTCAGCACGCTGCACTGCGTCTCCATGCACGACTTACATCACTGATTGGCGTTCTGCCTGCAGCCTGAGCCTATTAGGTGTCTTGAGGCGCATCTTTCATGCCATGCCCTGCAGACTGAGGCCACGTGTCTTTTGCCGCCTGTCACGCAGCGGTGTGTGGGGACGACAGCCTTTACAACGCCTCGGTGAAGGACGCCGTGCCTGACAACAGCCGCACGTGTGCGGGAGGCTGCCTGCCCGGAGACGGGTTGCCGGGGAGATGCAGCTTGCACCTGTCCTGCCCCGCCCTGCCCTGCGTGTTGGCGTGCACGTTAACGTCTGTTACACCGGCGTGCAGTGCCGTGCCTGGCGCGGCGCTGCCCCGCCGGCGTCATCGCATGTGCACGTGCACGCCGCCAAAAACAGCCCTGCTAACGGTACCCGCGGCGCGCCGCCCATCACGAGCAGCGGCGGGCGGGGCGAGGCGCTGCCCGCCGCCTGCCCGGCGTGTCTTGTTTGTCAGTGTCACCGGGCAAGGCGGCGGCGTGATGCTCGGCGAATCCCAAGCAGCGGCGGCGGCGGAGAGGACGAGGACGAGGAGGAGGAGAGCGGGGAAGACAGCAGTGCCGGCGAGGGGAATCAGGCAGGGCGGCGGCGGCGAGTGTGAGGTCCAAGAATAGCCCCGCAAGGAGGTGTGTCGCCGCCGTCAGTGTTTTCCCCCGCGTGTTATGCTGGCGCTGCCTTGCCCGGCCCATGAGAAGAGGAGGGAGGAGCGGACACAGGTTTTTTTTTCTCTAAATTATTTATTTATTGGGACCTCTGTCTCGTCAGGCTTTACTTATTTCGAGTTTTTGTTTGTCCGTTTGTGGTGTTTATGTATTAGCAGAATACGTAAAAAAGAACAGGCGCTATTTCTGTCGCGGTCTTTGTTTATACTTGCTCGTTTGTTTACCTTCATGTATGCATTACTTGGACTCCTCAGTGCAAAATATGCAAAAATGAACAGACATTATTTTTTTCCTATTATCTGTTATGCTTATTCATTTATTTACACATCTATATATTCTTACAACACAAATCCCAAACCTGAAACACTTACTATTTCTCGGCCACCTGTTTGTGTCGCATCCTTCATTGTTTATTGGTGGTGGTGGTGGTGGTGATGTAATAGTGATGGGGGTGGTGATGGTGTGGGCGTAATAGTAGTAGTGGTGGTGGTGGTGGTGGTGGTAGAAGTAGAAATAATAGTAGTAGTAGAAATAATAGTAGTAGTAGTAGTAGTAGTAGTAGTGGGGGTCATGGTGGGGGTAGGGGTGAGGTTGGAAGGTGGTAGTAGTAGTGGTGGTAGTAATGGGTGGTGGTGGTGGTGGTGGTGGTGGTGGTGGTGGTGGTCATCGCAGGGGCAGGTAATTGAGCGCCAGGTGGGTCGAGTATTAAATAACATCAAGTTGTGAACCAGAACTAGAAACAGGAGGAGGAGGAGGAGGAGGAGGAGGAGGAGGAGGAGGGAATGAGAAGAGAAGAAAAGAGAAGAGATGAGAAGAAATGTCACGTATAAGAAGAATGAAAAGACGGACATATAGAAGAAGAGATGATGAATTAAAGGAAGATGAAAGAAGATGAGAGAAAAGGAGAGAAGAAAAGGAAACAAAGGAGGAAAGATGATAAGAAGAGAAGAGGAGGGCAGAGAAGAAAAGGGAGAAAATGAAGGAAGAGGGGAGAGGGGAGGAATGGAGAAAATAAAGAGAGGACGAGAGAGAGAGAGAGAGAGAGAGAGAGAGAGAGAGAGAGAGAGAGAGAAGAATAGAGATAAAAAGGATAACAGTATATAGAAGAAAAAAAAGGAAGAAGAGGCGGAGGAGGAGGAGGAGGAGGAGGAGGAGGCAAATAAGTTACACATACACATTTTTTCTTCCTGATTAAAACACCTCCTCCTCCTCTCCTCCTCTCTCCTTCCTCCTTCCTTCTTCTTCTTCTTTCTTCCAAACTTTCCTTTTCTCCCTCCTCTCCTTTCCCTCCTCCTCCTCCTCCTTTCCTCCACACTTCACACTCCCTTTCTTCCCTTGCCATAGCTGTCTTCCTCCTCCTCCTCCTCCTCCTTCCTTCTTCCTTCCTTATCAATACTAAGACAGTTGCCAACGACGTTATCTCTCTCGACGGAACCTCCTCCTCCTCCTCCTCCTCCTCCTCTTCCTCCATATTTTGAAGGTGTCCAATATTTGATAGTGAGAGTCCTTTGTTTGTCCTCCTCCTCCTCCTCTTCTTCTTCTACTTTTAAAGTCTTCCTCCTTCTTCCTCGTCTTCCTATCTTTTATTTACTTTCTCCTTCTCCTCCTCCTTCCTCCCTTCTTCTTCCGATACGTCATCTTCCTCCTTGCTCTTCCTCTTATTTTCCTCCTCCTCCTCCTCCTCCTCCCTCACTTTTGGTTATCTTGGTTATTCCTGTTTCAATTACACCTCTCCTCCTCCTCCTCCTCCTCCTCCTCCTCCTCTTCCTCCCTTGGTCGATGAGGAAGGTAAACGACACCAGACGCCTCTCTCTCTCTCTCGATGTTATGTCAGTACCTGTTGATTCAAAGCGGAAGGAAAGAGAGGAGGAGGAGGAGGAAGAGGAGGAGGAGAAAGGTGATAATAATAGCAGAAATAGTTGTAGTAGTAGTAGTAGTAGTAATAGTAATAGTAGTAGTAATAATAATAATAATAATAATAATAATAATAATAATAATAATAATAATAATAATAACAACACGTGACACCCACCTCCTCCTCCTCCTCCTCCTCCTTTTCCTCTTTTCTTTTTCCTCTTCTTCCCTCCTTTATTTCTACCTCCTCCTCCTCTTCTTCTTCACTCTTTCTCCTCTTCCATCCCTCTTCTTTCCCTCTCTCTCCTTCTCCTTATCTTCTTCCTTTTCCTTCCTCCTTCCTTCTTCGTCTTCTCCTATTTCTTGCTCCTCCTCCTCTTCGTCTTCCTCTTACCATTCTTTCTCCTCCTCCTCTTCTTATCATTCTTCCTCCTCCTCCCCCTCCTTGCAATCAACGTCCCCTCCTCCTCCTCCTGTTCCTCTCCCTTCCTTACTATCACCCTCCTCCTTCTCCTCCTCCTCTAAGGATGTTCTCAGTTATATCAGACCGGGACTGATTCAACCTTATTCACGAGAGAGAGAGAGAGAGAGAGAGAGAGAGAGAGAGAGAGAGAGAGAGAGAGAGAGAGAGAAGGATAAACACTTCCTGTCTCGTGTGTAGTAGTACTAGTCTCTCTCTCTCTCTCTCTCTCTCTCTCTCTCTCTCTCTCTCCTATAATTCCACATTTAATCCTACTTCCTCTCTCTCTCTCTCTCTCTCTCTCTCTCTCTCTCTCTCTCTCTCTCATCTCTATATTTCCACTTTTATCCTCAGCTCCGTATCTCTTCCTAACCCCCCCCACACCTCTCTCTCTCATCTTCTATATTTCCACTTTTATCCTCAGCTCCGTATCTCTTCCTAACCCCCCCCCCCCCACCCCACTCACTCGCTCCTTACCTGTCCGGGAGTGCCAAGGGTAAGGTGTGTGTGTGGGTGGTGGTGACGAAACACGCACACACAACACACGTACACACAGGTACACACAGCGGGCAGGTACACACACGCCCACTCTACCGTTCACTCTCACTGTCTCGCGCCCGTAGGAGAGAGTCACGCTGGTCCATAGAAGAGTGAGAGAGGCGCGCGCTGTACCTCCTCCCGCGGCCGCTGCTGTAAACAAACTGAGCAACCTGGCGGCTGGCGCGGCGGCCGGGGACGGGGAGGTGGCAGGGTAGGATCGCTATGCTCAGACGCTCCACCTATCACGTCACCTAATTTCAAAGGCCAAAAATGAGAGGAATCGGGTTATACTGACTATTTTTCTTAGGTTGGCGGTACAAAAGAGGGATATATCTACCACCAGGTCATATAATTACCCATGAAAATCCCCAAAACTCCTACGAAAACCTAGTCAAATGGGAGTGTGAGAGGTGAGGTGTCGGTATTCTCTTACGTCAACTAATTTCAAAGGCCAAAAGGAGAGGAATCAATATAATGAAAATTTTTCTAAGGCTGACCGTACAGAAGAGGGCTCAATCTACCACCTGGGTCATATAAGTACCCCTGGAAATGCCCACAACTCCTACGAAAGCCTTGTCAAATGGGAGTGCGCAAGGATGTATTCTCAGATGAGCGGGGGGTGGGTGGAGGCAGGGCAAGAGTTGAAGGTTGTATTTGGGTGTCAAAGTCGCCACGCAAGTTATCGTACGGCGGACAGATTCACTTTTTACGCAACGGGGGAGGTTTTGCCTTGGCCATTTCGTACGCACCTGCTAAGAGGGACATACTAACCATATCGTACGAAATTAGACGCGCTTTTAACACACAAGAATACGAAGGGAAGGTAGAAGATAAAAGTTTGTGGGAATTCGCAGTAATAAATTCAGTTTTTACGCAACGGGGGAGGTTTTGCCTTGGCCATTTCGTACGCACCTGCAAATATATCCCTCTAACGCACTTTCAACAGGCGTAGCTACGTAAGGAAAGAGGAAATAGGAAAGTAACGTTATGAATTCACTTTTTACGCGACGAGATCATTTTCGTTAGTCACGTCGTACGCATTGCTACAAGAACACACTATATATATAACGTATTTTAACATAAGAATACGAAAGGAAAGCTGTGATTGGCGGAAGTAGTGCAGGCAAAGTGTGTGGGAATTCGTAGTAATGAATTCAGTTTTGACGCAACGAGAAAGGAGAGGAGGGACGGGGAGAGAGAGAGAGAGAGAGAGAGAGAGAGAGAGAGAGAGAGAGAGAGAGAGAGAGAGAGAGAGAGAGAGAGAGAGAGAATTAAAAAGAGCATAAAAAACAAAAGAGAACACGTACAAATGAAAAGGAGAGAGAGAGAGAGAGAGAGAGAGAGAGAGAGAGAGAGAGAGAGAGAGAGAGAGAGAGAGAGAGAGAGAGAGAGAGGAAAAGGTGGAAGAGGAGGAGAAAGGAAGAAGGGAGAGAGGAAACATAGTATGAATAAAACTATAAATATGGAGAGGAAGGGAATAAAGATGAGGAGAGGAAGGAAGAAAAGGAATAAAGGAGAAGAAAAAGGGAAGGAAGAGAAATGGAAGGGAGAGAAATGGAACAGAAGAGGATGAAAAGAAAGAAAGGGGAAGAGAAGGAAGAGAAGAAGACAGGATGGAGAGGAGGAGGAAGGGAAGTACTGGAGGAATAGAACAGAGGAGAGGGAGGAGAGAAATAAGGAAGGAGGAAGAGAGAAAGAGATGGGAAGGGAAGTGAAGGTGTGTGTGTGTGTGTGTGTGTGTGTGTGTGTGTGTGTGTGTGTGTGTGTGTGTGTGTGTACGTTTGGCAGCGAGGTTCAAGGCTGGAGTTGTTGTGGTGTAGACATATATATTTTTTTTCAACTTTTTTTGTTTCCTGTTTTTTTTTCTTTTTATTTATTTCGGTGTGTGTGTGTGTGTGTGTGTGTGTGTGTGTGTGTGTGTGTTCATCCTTTAAATTTCATAAAGGATAAAAGAATGGAAAGGAAGAGAAAGGAAGGGAAAGGGAAGGAAGAGAGAGGAAGGAGAAAGGAAGGGAAAAGAAGGGAAAGGGGAGGGAAGAGAAGGAGAAAAAAGGATGGAAGGGAGGGAGAAAGGAAGAGAAAGGAGGGAAGGAAAGGTAGGGAAAGGAAAGGAAAGAGAAAGAGAAAGAAAGGGAAGGGAATAGAAGGAGAAAGAAAGGGAAGGAAGGGAGGGAAGGGAAAGAGAAGGGAGAGAAAGGAAGGAGAAAAAAGAAGGAGAAGAAAGGGAAGGAGAAAGGAAAGGGAAGGAAAGGGAAGGAAGAGAAAGGAAGGAAGAAAAAGAAGGAGGAGGAAGGGTAGAAAAGGATGGAAGGAGGAGAAGGGAAGGGGAGAAAGAGAAGGAAAGGAAGAGAATAATAATGGAAAGGAGAGATAGGGAAGGAAGGGAAAGGACAGATGAAAAAATAAAGAAGAGGAACGGAAGAAGAGAGGAAGAGGAGGGAGGAGGAGGAGGAAGATGAGGGACAGGTTAACCATCCGTAACCTGCTAATTGATGCCGTAGCACCTGGAGGAAGAGGAGGAGGAGGAGGAGGAGGAGGAGAGAAGGGTATGGAAGAAAAGTAGAAAGAGACAGAAGAGAGGAGGTAGAGAGAAGGAGAGGGAGAAAGGAAGAGGAGGAGGAAGGAGAGAGGAGGATGAGGAAGGGAGGAGGAAGGGAGGCAGGAAGAAGGAAAGGGGGAAAGGATGCTAGAAGAGGGAAGGGGGAAGGAGGAGAGGAAGGAAGGGAGGAGGGTGAGAGGAAGGGCATGATGAAGAGGAGAGAGGGGAGGAGGGAAGGAGGAAGGGAGCAAGTCACTGAAACGCAACAGAAGTGACCTGAACCGCGTACACACACACACACACACACACACACACACACACACACACACGTTCACAGGTATGTCTACCTTACGTGAGAGAGAGAGAGAGAGAGAGAGAGAGAGAGAGAGAGAGAGAGAGAGAGAGAGAGAGAGAGAGAGAGAGAGACGCCATCATACAAAACTGTCATCGGTCACGCCCACATCCACACATATGATTAGACATTACGCCAGCTTTCACACACAATAATACACACGATGATAAAATAAGTCTATTCAGGTTATGCGAAGAATATACCCATCAATAGTCCGAGAATAGATCCACGTGCGCGCGCGTGTGTGTGTGTGTGTGTGTGTGTGTTATCAGTTTTCCTAAAGAATAATGATATGAAGAATATGGTTGCCATACACGACTTATCACTACTACTAATACTACTGCTGCTACTATTACTACTACTACTACTAATACTAATACTACTGCTGCTACTATTACTACTACTACTACTACTACTACTACTACTATTACTACTATGTCCACTACCACTGCTGTTACTATTACTGCTACTACTACTACTACAACTACTACTACTACCACTACAATGTTAAAGAAGAAGAAGAAGAAGAAGAAAAGAAGAAAAATTAACAAACACACGTACACTCTAATACTTATCTTTTAGTGTGTGTGTGTGTGTGTGTGTGTGTGTGCGTGTGTGTGTGTGAACTATAGTCTTTACCTTCTCCATTTATGTGAACTTGTCGGTGGTTTCTCTCTTCTCTTCTTCTCTCTTTCTCTCTCTCAAACTTGTAAATTACGGGGTCAGAGAGAGAGAGAGAGAGAGAGAGAGAGAGAGAGAGAGAGAGAGAGAGAGAGAGAGTTATAAAAAAGTGTAGTAGTAGTAGCAGTAGTAGTAGTAG
>NW_026111648.1:415000-422500 GCF_024679095.1 Eriocheir sinensis
GGAGGGAGGAGGAGAGGCAGGGAGGAGAGAGAGGCAGGAGGGAAGGAGAGAGAGGAGACATTATTATCTTCTATCTTGGTCTGTGACTTGAGACTGACTTGATTTTCTCTCTCTCTCTCTCTCTCTCTCTCTCTCTCTCTCTCTCTCTCTTGTTTATCTTTTGTTTCTTTTCTCATTTCTTTTTATTATTTTTCGCCTTCTCTCTCTCTCTCTTTCATACAACATTTATCATCTTTTCTTCTCTTCCTTATATTCTATTATTTTTCACTTTTTATTTCTTCCTCTTTTTCTCCTTCCTTCCTTTCTCTTTCTTTCATTATTCATTTCATTGTTACTCTTCGCCTTCCTCTTTTCTTTTTTTCATTGTATTATTTCTCTTTCACTTTCCTTCACTCATTAGATTGGTAACTCGGTTCTCACTGACGAAGACAGGCAAAGCCTCCAAGAGGATTTGCACAAAATTTCAGCTTGGTCGGATAGATGGGAGATGCCCTTTAACGTAAGCAAGTGCCAGGTCCTTCAAGTTGGAACGAGGGATAAGAATTTCGATTACGAAATGCACGGCATTAAACTCAAAAGCGTTCAATGCGTCAAGGACTTGGGGATCAAAATCGCGTCAAACCTCAAATTCTCACAGCAATGCATCGATGCAGCAAATAAAGCGAACAGAATGTTGGGCTTCATTAAAAGAAACTTTATTCAAGAATAAAGATGTAATACTCCTGCCTCTACAATAGTTTAGTCAGACCCCACTTGGAATATGCGGTGTTTTGGTCTCCACCATGCAAAGGATATTGCTAAATTAGAAGGTGTTCAGCGTCGGGCAACGAAAATTATCCTTCCTTGCGCAACAAATCCTACGAAGAAAGGCTTTCACCCTTAACATGTTCTCTTGAGAAACGTCGCCTGGAGGAAAATCTGATCGAATGTTTTAAAATACTAATGGTTTCAATGAATGTAGACAGATCAACATTGTTTATGATCGATGACACTTTGCGCACGAGGAACAATGGCGTAAAACTCAAATGAAGACAAGTAAATTCAGACTGCACCAAATTTTTCTTCACCAACGTTGTAGTGCGAGAATGGAATAAGCTTCCACCATCAGTGGTCCAGTGTAACACGATTGACTCCTTCAAAAATAAGCTCGACCGTCACTTCCTTCAACTTAATATCAACTAGAGTAGAAATGCAACGTTTAGGAGCCTTTTGATTAATGTAAAATCACTTAGGTTTAAGGACAGACCACCTAGTCTGGACCATGGGGTCTGTGTGGTCTGATTTTCTATGTAAATCTATGTAAATCTTTTTCTGCCTTTCCTACTTCTCTGTTCCGCTTTATTTTCATTATTTCTCTCTTTCATTCATTTTATATTATGTTTCGCCTAATTTACTCTTTCTTTCTTTCGTTTCCTTCTTTTCTTTCATTTCTTTTCTTTTCTTTTCTTTTTCTTTTCCTTCTTTTCTGTTTGTTTCCTACTTCTCTGTTCCGCCTCATTTTCTTTCTTTATTTCTCTTTCATTCATTCTATATTATGATTCGCCTAATTTACTCTATCATTCTCTCTCTCTTTCTCTCTTTCTCTTTTCCTCCTTTCTTTCTTTCTTTTCCTTCTTTTCTTTCATTTCTTTCTTTTCTTTTTCTTTCCTTCTTTCTTTTCCTTCTTTTCTGTTTGTTTCCTACTTCTCTGTTCCGCCTTATTTTCTTTCTTTATTTCTCTTTCATTCATTCTATATTATGATTCGCCTAATTTACTCTATCATTCTCTCTCTTTCTCTTTTCCTCCTTTCTTTCTTTCTTTTCCTTCTTTTCTTTCTTTTCTTTCTTTTCTTTCCTTCTTTCTTTTCCTTCTTTTCTGTTTGTTTCCTACTTCTCTGTTCCGCCTCATTTTCTTTCTTTATTTCTTTCATTCATTCTATATTATGATTCGCCTAATTTACTCAATCATTCTCTCTCTCTTTCTCTGTCTCTTTTCCTCCTTTCTTTCTTTCTTTTCCTTCTTTTCTTTCATTTCTTTTTCTTTTCTTTCCTTCTTTCTTTTCCTTCTTTTCTGTTTGTTTCCTACTTCTCTGTTCCGCCTTATTTTCTTTCTTTATTTCTCTTTCATTCATTCTATATTATGATTCACCTAATTTACTCTATCATTCTCTCTCACCTTCTTTCTTTCTCTTTTCCATCTTTCTTTCTCTTCCTTCTTTCTATTCTTTTCTGTTCCACCTCTCGGTCTTTCTTTCCTTCTTTTATGTTTTGTCTTTCTCTCTTTCTCCTCCTTTTTCTTTTTCTCTTTCTCTTCCTTTCTATTCCGCCTTTCGTCTTTGTTTTGCTGTCAATCTTTTTCACTTTTTCTGACAAGTTCCGTGTTTGTGTCGAGGGATTTTTACTTCCTCTCTCTCTCTCTCTCGTTGTTTTATCTCTTCTTCCATATTTCGTTTTATCTCCTCGATTTTACTTCTCTCTCTCTCTCTCTCTCTCTCTCTCTCGTTGTTTTATCTCTTCTCTTTCCATATTTCGTTTTATCTCCTTCGATTTTGCTCTCTCTCTCTCTCTCTCTCTCTCATCTACGTTCCCTCCCTCCTTAATTAGAGTGCGTACAGAATGGTTAGCTTTCCCTCCCTCACTCCTTACTTTAATAGTGCGTACAAAATGGATGACCTTCCCTATCTCCCCCCATACAATGGTGCGTACAAATTGGGTGCCTCTCCTTAATGGACGAATAGGACAGAGTGAACAAATGCGATTGGAAGTGTTAAATGGAGGTTGTGATAGACGGATAAACACGGATGACTGTGTGTGTGTGTGTGTGTGTGTGTGTGTGTGTGTGTGTGTGTGTGTGTTTATGAGATATTGCACTGCTTCATATCCGCTTGTGTTGTGTGTGTGTGTGTGTGTGTTTGTGTGTGTGTGTGTGTTTTGTAGATGACGATATAAAATAGATAAATAGACAGATAGATAGGTAGAGAAAGAGAGAGAGAGAGAGAGAGAGAGAGAGAGAGAGAGAGAGAGAGAGAGAGAGAGAGAGAGAGAGAGAGAGAGAGACAGGTGTGGAGGCACTTATATGGAGTTGTCTCTACCTGAGGAATTTCCTGTTTGAGATTTAAGACCCTCTCTCTCTCTCTCTCTCTCTCTCTCTCTCCCGGGGGCTCCAGCACAAAAATGTAAAAGGGGCAGAAAATCGCATAAATAAAGCACAGATTCCGGGTCCAAAGTCGGCCGCATAATGGTTCCAGGCCTCAATGATTCACGGCTTTTAGGACCAGGCGTCGAGCTGTTATGAAGGGGGGGGGGGACTCAAAGGGGGCGGGGTTAAGAGGGCAAGGAAGGGGGCGGAAGGGTAGTAGGGAGGCGGAGGGGGGGTTAAAGGGGGGCGGTGGTGGTTAGAGGGTGATAGAGAGGGGCATGAAGGGAAGTGGGTCAAAGTGGGCGGGTTAAGAAGGGTAAGGAAGGGGTGGTGAGATAGCAGGAGGCGGAGGGGGGTTAAAGGGGCGGAGGTGGTTAGAGGGGGTAAAGTGAGGGGTTTGAAGGGCGGAGATGGTGAGGGGTTAGGGGGTGGTCAGAAAGGGGTAAGAGGGGAAAGGCTCACAAGGGCTAAAAGGGTACAGGAAGGGGCGGAAGGGTAGTAGCAGGCGAAGAGAAGGAAGGAAGGTAAGGAGGTGATTAGAGGGGGGCAAGGGGTTGGCTGAAGGGGAGGAGGGTTAGAGGTGGTAAGGGGGGGTCAGAGAGGAAATAGGAGGGGGGAAGGGGAGTCAAAGGGGCGTGGGTTAAGAGGGGTAAGGAAGGGGGCGAAGGGGTTAGAGGGGTCAGAGAGAGGGTAGGAGGGAGGACGAGGGGGGTTAAAGGAGGATTGAGGGCGGAAGGGTAGTGGGAGGGAGGAAGGGGTTTAAGAGGGGTGGAGGTGGTTATAGGGGGCACAGAGGGGTTGAAGGGGGTGGGGGGCCGAGAGGAGTAGGAGGGAAAAGGGGGGTCAGAAAGGGGCAGGACTGGGGGGTTGGAGGGGGGAGGGATGAAGGGAAGGGGCGGGGTTTAGTAAATGATATGAAGCTCCTGGGATAACATGGGAAGGGGTGAAGGGAGGGGAAGGGAGGGAAAGGGGAAGAGTGAAGGGAAGAATGAGGGGAAGGGGAGGAAAAGGGGAGAAGGGGAGAGAAAGGGGAAGGAGGAAAGAGGGAGGGGTGATTACTTGGGGTTCAACGGTGTCATTTTTGGGGGAGCTTCGTTAGTGCGAGGGGGGCTGTTAAATGAGGGGGGCTGTTAACTGTAGGGAGCTGTTAATTGTAGGGGGCTGTTAATTGTAGGGGGCTGTTAATTGTAGGGCTGTCATAATTTGTGGGGGCTGTTAATTTGTAGGGGCTGTTAATTTGTAGGGGCTGTTAATTGTAGGGGCTGTTAATTTGTGGGGCTGTTAATTGTAGGGGCTGTTAATTTGTGGGGGCTGTTAATTGTACGGGGCTGTTAATTGTTAATTTGTGGGGGCTGTTAATTTGTAAAGGCTGCCATTGTAGGGCTGTTAATTTGTGGGGCTGCTATTTGTAGGGGCAAAGACTGTACGGGGCTGTTAATTTGTGGGGGGCTGTTAATTGTAGGGGGCTGTTAATTTGTAGGGGGCTGTTAATTTGTGGGGGGCTGTTAATTGTGGGGGCTGTTAATTGTGGGGCGTGTTTATTGTAGGGGGGTGTTAATTTGTGGGGGCTGTTAATTGTGGAGGGCTGTGAATTTGTGGGGCTGTTCTTTTGTGGGGGGGCTGTTAATTGTAGGGGCTGTTAATTGTAGGGGGCTGTTAATTTGTGGGGGGCTGTTAGTTTGTGGGGGGCTGTTAATTTGTGGGGGGCTGTTAATTTGTGGGGCTGTTAATTTGTGGGGCTGTTAATTTGTGGGGGCTGTTAATTTGTGGGGCTGTTAATTGTGGGGCGTTTTAATGGGGGTTCTTGGGTGTTGCTAATTAGTGGGGGCTGTTTAATGGGTAAGATATGGAGAGGGGAGGAGGGCAGAGTGTGTGTGTGTGTGTGTGTGTGTGTGTGTGTGTGTGTGTGTGTGTGTGTGTGTGTGTGTGTGTGTGTGTGTGTGACTATTGTTTTTATTTTTTGTCTTTTTCATCTTTTTGTTTTGTTTTGTTTTGGGAGAAGGAGGAAAAGGAGGAAGAGGAGGAGGAGGAGGAGGAGGAGGAGGAGGAGGAGGAGAGGGGGATTGAGAGTGACAGTTTTGGAGACAAGGGAGAAACAAAAAGGGAGAAAAGGGAAACATGGAAACACGGACATGGACTAGCAGGCAGCAGAAAGCCTCTTGGCTCATTACTAGGCTGCCTGCGTTCAGTGATTCAATCAATCCGTTTGTCACAGGAGTGGCTTGCAGGGAGAGGAGAGGTAAGGGGAGGGGAGGAGGGAGGGAGGAAAGAGGGGAAGAAAGGGAGATGATTAGCCAACGCCACATACCATTAGTGTCTCTTTAAAGATGGCGGTCATGGGGGAGAGAGAGAGAGAGAGAGAGAGAGAGAGAGAGAGAGAGAGAGAGAGAGAGAGAGAGAGAGAGAGAGAGAGAGAGAGAGAGAGAGAGAGAGAGAGAGAGAGAGAGAGAGAGAGAGAGAGAGAGAGAATTAAAGAGGGCATAAAAAAGACAAGAAAACACGAAGAAAAATGAAATGAGAGAGAGAGAGAGAGAGAGAGAGAGAGAGAGAGAGAGAGAGAGAGAGGTGTCCCTAAGCATGCATAGGTGAGAGGCTGTCCACGTGAGGGAGGGGAGCGAGGGGGGGGGCGTCCCTAGTAACGGGTGACCTGTCCTAGCAAGAGAGAGAGAGAGAGAGAGAGAGAGAGAGAGAGAGAGAGAGAGAGAGAGAGAGAGAGAGAGAGAGAGAGAGAGAGAAGAAATAATGAAGTAATGATGGTAAAATAAATACTATAGACAGAGAGAGAGAGAGAGAGAGAGAGAGAGAGAGAGAGAGAGAGAGAGAGAGAGAGAGAGAGAGAGAGAGAGAGAGAGAGAGAGAGAGAGAGAGAGAGAGAGAGAGAGAGAGAGGTTGGCAGGTTGTGCATTATTTACAGGGCAGATGAGGGGAGGGAGGGAGAGGGGTGAGATGGAGGGAGAGAGGGCAGGGAGAGAACGGTAACTGGGGAGTTGAGATGCGGGATGGGGGCGGGGTGGGAGGAGGGAGATGGAGACAGGAGGAACAGTGGGGCGGAGTGGGAGTGGGAAGAGGAGGGTAGGGAGAGGGAGGTAAGGGGAGAGAGGAAGGGAGAGAGGAGGTGGGAACGGGGAGATGAAGGAAGAATAGGGAGGGGAAAGTGGAGGGGAGGGAGGGAGGGAGGAGGAGGCAAAGGGTGGAGAGGGGAGGGAGAAAGGGAGAGTAGAGGTGGGTGAGAGAGAGAGAGAGAGAGAGAGAGAGAGAGAGAGAGAGAGAGAGAGAGAGAGAGAGAGAGAGAGAGAGAGAGAGAGAGAGAGAGAGAGAGAGAGAGAGAGAGAATGGGGGAAGGGTTGCACAGGTAAGGCTGAGTTCAGTGTTATCTTCCCTGCGTCATTAACCTGTTAGTGTGTGTGTGTGTGTGTGTGTGTGTGTGTGTGTGTGTGTGTGTGTGTGTGTGTGTGTGTATAATATGTTGTTTTGTGAATATTTCTAAGATTTTTTTTTTCATTGTTAATTTTTCTATTGCATGACAATAACGGTAATAATATTTATAACACACACACACACACATAATAATACACACACACATAATAATAATAATAATAATAATAATAAATAATAATAATAATAATAATAATAATACACTATAATGTTTACACTTGAAGAAAAATAATTACAACAATAGATAGAAGAGGAAAACTGGAGGAGGAGGAAGAGGAGGAGGAGGAGAAGGAGGAGGAGGAGGAGGAGTAGAAGATCAGGAAAAAAGATCATAAGGAAGAGAATGAAAACAAGAGAAAAAAAAGAACAGAAAGACAAGATTGGAGGGAGGAGGAGGAGGAGGAGGAGGAGGAGGAGGAGAAGGGGAGGAGGAGGAAGAACAGTATGAGGAGGAGGAGGAGGAGGTCAGAGAGGCATGAGAGGGGGCGGGAGGATGAGGGGCAGAGAGGAGGGGGCGGGAGGAAGGGGGTGAGAGGTGGGGGTCATATGGCTCTCCCCTTTACTTCAGCTCGTCAAAACAATGTGTTATGAAGCCTTGCTGCGCGCTGTGTTGTGTTCCTTAATATTACACCAGGGGGGCGAGGGGAGGAGGGGGCGAGGGGGCGGCAAAAGGGGGGCAAAGAAGGGAGTGGAAGATAAACAGAGAGGATGGAAAGGGATGAAGGGGGTCAAGAGGGTAGGAAAGGGGAGCAGAAGGGGGGCAAGAGGGGAGGGGGGCAGGAAAAGGGGGGACAGGATTGGAAGAGGAAGGGAAAGAGAAGAGGAGGAGGGAGAGGCAGAGGAATTGGGAGAGAGAGAGGGGAGAGGAGGAGGAGGAGGAGGAGGAAGCAGAATAGGGAGAGAAGGGAGGAGAAAAAGGAGAAAGTGAAAAAGGGAGGAAGGGTAAT
>NW_026111648.1:427500-430541 GCF_024679095.1 Eriocheir sinensis
CCTTAAAATGGGTGATATTTCTGGAGAGAGATAAAACAAGATATGAGGAAGTTATGGCATGCCAGTATAGATTAGTACCGCAATCTGGAAGTGTTGTTATATTTCGCTCCACAAAACTGACTGACTGAATTTTGGGACCGTCTCTATATAAGTTAGTTCCACTGCAGTTCAGGAGTTAATAAAACCTTGTCATCTGTAGATCTTACAACCCAAGCCCCAAGTGAAGCTCTGAAGATTTGCCAGATACTACCAGCTTGTGGGACAGAGGAAGGCTGGGGTAGGGGCAGGGGAGGTGCGGGCCAGTAGGACGTCAACAGCAGTGGCAGTGCCAAGCCAACATCCCAATGCCTGGCACCATCACCACCTCACCACCCTCAGTAGGCGTGGCAGCTGCTTCCCATCTCTGGAGCAAAAAGCAGTAAAGTTAAGTTGCAGGTATACAGTTATTTAGTTTATTTATTTATTTACAGCAAAGAGAGACAGCTCATATAAAAAAAGAGTATAGAAAAGGCTACTCACTGCTCCTATAACAGACAATGAAGAGTGGCTGAAAGAAAGGTCAGTTTTCAGAAAATTGATGGAGGTCAATAGGCAGATGGGTTAAAAGAGTAAGGAAGTTCCATATTTCACTCGTCGGGTGATGAAAGATGAAGATGCGGTTAATCCCCTGCATAAGAGGTTTGACAGTATAGGGATGGGGTATAGGTATAGTATATGTGTATGCAAATTCAAATGTGGCCTCAGTAAGCATACTCATCTCTATGATACTGGCCCTTGAGCCCACAAATCCATGAGCCTGGAGGCAAGGGTGATGCACTACCCTCATTATTCTACTCTAGCTCATCCTATATTGTCCAAACTCCCCCTTACCTACCATGCAACGCAGTTAACCAGCATCTTCACTCTCTCATCCTCTTACACTGGTAAACTCTGGAACAGCCTTCCTTCGTCTGCATTTTCTCCTGCTCTATGACTTGAGACCTCCTTCAAGAAGAGTGTGTATCAAGACACTTTCCACCAAAACTGGACCCTCTCTTTTGGCCACTCTTTACTTTTGTCTATTGGTGGGAGCGGTGAGTAGCTCTTTTTTTCTACACTCTTTTGTTGCCTTTGAGTCGTCTCCTTACAAAAAAAAATCTTACCTGCACCTTTATATTATCTTCCTCTTCTCCTTCTCGTCACTTCACTTTCATTTTCTTTTCTCGGCATCTTAGGGTGTTTCTCTTGAAAAGGTTGAACAGACAGAAGCGTATAGCGTCCACACTATCCTTTATACCTGATTTGCATCTTAGAATAATTAGCAATAATAATAGTATTAGTAAAAGTAATAATAATAATAATAATAATAATAATAATAATAATAATAATAATAATAGTAACAATAATAATAAAATAATAAAAAACAATAATAATAATAATAATAATAATAATAATAATAATAATAATAATAATAATAATAATAATAATAATAATAATGTACCAAAGAAAGACAGGTTAAAAGCAGGGTGAGCCTCTCGCCTTTCACGCACATACAACCCTGGCCTCAACTCTCAGAAGGCTTACGACCTGATGCTGGAGTGCCTCTATTGTCCTTAGAAACTGTAAGCTCCAAAGGACACCCCTGCCTGTCAAACCTCTTTCGCCTTCACTCCATCAACATTTACCTTTTCCTTCCTGCTGAAGTACGCCTCATACAGCTCTGTGTCTAAGCACTGCAAGCAGGGTGACCGTCTAATCCTTCAAACCACTGCCCTATAGCTTACATTCCTGTTCATTCAAAGCTATTGAATCAATCCTAACCGGAAAAGATTCAAAAGCACCTTTCCACTTCTGACCTTCTATCTGATCGCCAGTATGGGTTCCGCAAGGCGTTCTACTGGCGATCTTCTTGCCTCTAAACTGATTCTTGTCATCCTCTATTAGTTGTTTTCGGTGAAACTTTCTCTGTTCGGCTATTAGACATATCGAAAGCCTTCGGACAGAGTCTGGGTACCAAGTCTTTACTTCTAAACCGTCTTCATTGGTTTCATCCTTCTCTCTGTTCCTTTATCCCCAGCTTCCTTCCGGGCCGTTCTATCTCCGCTGTGGTAGTACATGGTCAATGTCTTCCCCAACCTATTAACAGTGGAAAAATCACAGGCTCTGGTCCTATCACCTACCTCTTCCTGTTATTCATCAATGGTCTTTCCATAACACCGTCCCATCCACTCATACGCTGACGATTCCACTGTATTATTTAACTTCTTTCAACAGAAGACCCTCTCAACAGGAATTAGCAAGACTCCAGACTGAGGCTGCAGCTTAACCTCAGACCTTTTGCTATCATTTCCGATTAGTGGAAGAACCTGTGTCTTTCAATGTCTCAAAAACTCCAATTTCTCCACCCTATCAACTCGACACAATCTTCCAAACACTCATCCCCCATCTCCTTGATAACACCCAGCTGTCACCTCTTCAACACTAAATATCTCGGTCTATTCCTTAGCTCAAAAATCTCAATTGAAACTCTCGCCGATTCCTCGGTCACTAAATCAGCTTCGTTGCTGTTCTGTATCGTCTCTGCTAAATTCTCTCCCCGCACAGATGTTTTTTCTTCATTTATAGGCCTTGGTCCGCCCTCATATGGAGTATGGAGGACGGTGAGGCTGACCTCCGGTCCCAGGTCGTATCTAGGCCAAAAAACTGGGCAAAATAGAGTATTTGTCTCATCTCAAGGAGCGTAAGCAATAGGAGCGCAGAGGTCATCCTCTCGAAACTTACTTAGCACTAGTTAGAATCATCCGATTATGCAGTTCAGTTCATCCCCTACTATGGAATGGATATCAAGATGCTAGAACTTTATGATATTTAAAAAGATGATTCAGGGTGAGAAACTTGCCTTATGAAGACAGGTCAAGCAGTTAAACCTACACTTCTAGAAAGGCGAAGGTTGCGAGGAGACTTGACTGAAGTCTATAAATGATGAAGGGCTCTATCAAAAGGGGATGTCAATAAGATTTTGATAGTAAAGCTGTGGTAGGACGCGTAGCAATGGTTTCAAG
>NW_026111649.1:300000-426666 GCF_024679095.1 Eriocheir sinensis
TTTACTTAATTTATGTGTATTTTGTATATATATTTTTATAGAAATCTACGTTATTTTATGTGTATTCGTATATATTTTGAAACAAATTTACATTGTTTTATATGTATTTTTGCATATCTCTTTCAATACAAGTTTACCTTATTGTATGTGCATTTTGTATATTTACTTCAATACAAATTTAAATATTTTATGTGTATTTTGGTATATATATTTTTATAAGAAATGCGCTATTTGATGGGAATTTTGCATCTTTATTTTCATACAAATTTACATTATTTTATTAATATTCGGTGTATTTATTTTGATACGATTTCACATTATTCTATTTTTTTTGTATATATATTTTTTATACATATTTACATTATTTAATGTGTATCTTGCATATATATTTCATACAAATTTATTATCTATTATTTATTTTTATACAAATACACATTCTTTTCATGATATTTTGTTTATTTATTTTGACACGAATTTAATTAGGTATGTATTTTGTATATATATTTTTATACGTATTTACATAATTTCATGTGTATTTTGTATATATATTTCTATAGAAATCTACGTTATTTTATGTGTATTCGTATATATATTTTGAAACAAATTTACTTTGTTTTATATGTATTTTTGAATATCTCTTTCAATACATATTTACCTTAATGTATATGCATTTTGTATATTTATTTCAATATAAATCTAAATATTTTATGTGTATTTTATTATATATATTTTTATAAAAAATGCGCTATTTTATAGAATTTTGCATCTTTCTTTTCATACAAATTTACATTATTTTATTGATATTCTGTGTATTTATATTAATAGGATTTTACATTATTCTATTTCTTTTTTGTAAATATTTTTTTATACACATTTACATTATTTAATGTGTATCTTGCATATATATTTCATACAAATTTACGTTATTTTAAGTGTATTTGTTTATATATTTTCATTCAAATTTACATTATTCTATGCATTTTGCATATGTATTTCAAATCAAATTTAACTAGTTTTATGTGTATTTTGTATATTTCTTTTCATACAAATTTTAAATATTTTTGTGTATTTTTGTATATAGTTTTATACAAATTTAGGTTATTTTATGTACGCATTTACTTTATTTAATGTGTGTTTTGTATATATATTTTTATGCAAATTTACTTTATTTTATGTGCATTTTTGTACATATATTTTTTAGAAATTTGCGTTAATTTATGTGTATTTGTATATGTTTTCTCATACAAATTTACATTATTTGATTGCTATTTTGTTTATTTATTTTGATACGAATGAAAATAGATATACAAAATATACATAAAATAAACTAAATTTGTATTGAAATATATACAAAATACATAAAATAATGTAAATTTGTATCAAAATATTTTAACAAGTGCGCATAAAATAACGTAAATTTGTTTTAAAATATACAAAATACTCATTAAATAATGTAAATATGTATAAAAAATATATACAAAACACAAATAGAATAATGTAAAATCGTATAAAAAATAAATACACAAAATATTAATAAAACAATGTAAATTTGTATGAAAATAAAGATGCAAAATACCCATTAAAAACCGCATTTTTTATAAAAATATATATACCAAAATACACATGAAAAAATTAATTTGTATTAAAATAAATATACAAAATACACATACAATAAGGTAAATCTGTATTGAAATAGATATGCAAAATACATATAAAACAATGTAGATTTGTTTCAAAATATATATACGAATACACATAAAATAACGTAGATTTGTATAAAAATATATATACAAAATGCACATAAAATGAAGTAAATACGTATAAGAAAATGTATACAAAATACACATAAAATAATGTAAATTCGTATCAGAATAAATAAACAAAATACCAATAAAAGAATGTGTATTTGTATAAATAGAAATATACAAAATACACATAAAATAACGTAAATTTGTATAAAACTATACAAAAATACACAGAAGTAATTAAATTCGTATGGAAATAGAAGTACAAAATACAGATAAAATAAGCTAAATTTGAATTGAAATGTATATACAAAATACAATATTTTATGTGTATATTTGTATTTGTATTTAGGTTATTTTATGTGTATTTTGTATATATATTTTCATCCAAAATTTCATTATTTTATTGGTATTTTCTTAATTTAATTCGATACGAATTTAGATTATTTCATAGGTATTTTCTATACATATTTTTATACTCATTTACATTATCTAATGTGTGTTTTGTATATATATTTTTATGCAAATTTATTTTATGTTCATTTTTGTACATATATTTTTATAGAAATTTGCGTTATTTTATGTATATAGTTTTACATAAACTTACGCTATTTTATGTGCATTTTGTATATTTATATTTATACAAATACACATTCTTTTATTGGTATATTGTTTATTTACATTTATACGAATTTACATTATTTTATGTATATTTTGTATACATTTTTTTATACGCATTTACTTTATTTTATATGTATTTTGTATATGTATTTTTATAGAAATCTACGTTATTTTATGTCTATTCGTATATATATTTTGAAACAAATTTAGATTATTTTTATGTATTTTGCATATCTATTTCAATACAAATTTACCTTATTGTATGTTCATTTTGTATATTTATTTTAATACAAATTGAAATATTTTATGTGTATTTTGGTATCAATAATTTTATAAAAAAACGTAAATTTGTATAAAAAAAATATGTACAAAACACAAATAGAATAATGTAAAATCGTATCAAAATAAATACACAGAATATTAATAAAATAATGTAAATTTGTATGAAAATAAAAATGCAAAACACCCATAAAATAACGCATTTTTTTTATTTATAAAAATATATATACCAAAATACACATAAAAAAATTAAATTTGTATTAAAATAAATATACAAAAAACACATACAATAAGGTAAATCTGTATTGAAATAGATATGCAAAATACATATAAAACAATGTAAATCTGTTTCAAAATATATATACGAATACACATAAAATAACGTAGATTTCTATAAAAATATATATACAAAATACACATAAAATAATGTAAATTCGTATCAAAATAAATAAACAAAATACCAATAAAAGAATGTGTATTTGTATAAATATAAATATACAAAATACACATAAAATAACGTAAATTTATATAAAACTATATACAAAAATACACAGAAGTAATTAAATTTGTATGAAAATATATACAAAATATACACAAAATAAGCTAAATTTGAATTGAAATATATATACAAAATACACATATTTTGCATATCTATTTTCAAACAAATTTCATTTATTTTTGTGTATTTTTGTATATATTTATTTTTGTTATACATAGAATAATGTAAAATCGTATCAAAATAAGTACACAGAATATCAATAAAATAATTTAAATTTGTATGAAAATAAAGATGCAAAATACCCATAAGATAAAGCATATTTTGTTTTTAAAATCCATATACAAAAATACACATAGAATAATTAAATTTGTATTAAAACTAATATACATAATGCACACATACAAAAAGTTAAATTTGTATTGAAAAAAAAAAGCAAAATACAAATAAAACAGTGTAAATTTGTTTCAAAATATATATACGAATACACATAAAATAAGGTGTATATTGTATATCTATTTTCATACAAATACACATTCTTTTATTGATATTTTGTTTATTTATTTTGACGCGAATTTACATTATTTAATTTGTTTTAAAATATATATACGAATACACATAAAATAACGTAGATTTGTATAAATATATATATACAAAATACACAAAAAATGAAGTAAATACGTATAAGAAAATGTATACAAAATACACATGAAATAATGTAATCTCGTATCAAAATAAATAAACAAAATACTAATAAAAGCATGTGTATTTGTATAAATAAAAATATACAAAATACACATAAAATAATGTAAATTTTTTTAAAACTATATACAAAAATACACAGAAGTTATTAAATTCGTTTGTAAATAGATATACAAAATACAGATAAAATAAGCTAAATTTGAATTGAAATGTATATAGAAAATACATAAAATAATGTAAATGTGTATCAAATTATTTATAAAAATACATATATTAACGTAAATTTGTTTAAAAATATATAAACAAAATACACATTAAGTAATGTAAATACGTATAAAAAATATGTACAAAATACACATATAATCATGTACTTCGTATCAAACTAAATAAACAAAATATAAATAAAATAATGTAAATTTGTATGAGAAAACATATTCAAATACATATAAAATAACGCTAATTTCCATAAAAATATATGTCCAAAAATGAACGTAAAATAAAGTAACTTTGGATAAAAATATATATATATATATATACAAAACACACATTAAATAATGTAAATCCGTACATAAAATAACCTAAATTTGTATAAAACTATATACAAAAATACACAAAAATAATTTAAATTTGTATGAAAAGAAATATACAAAATACACATAAAATTAAGTTAATTAGTCTTAAAATACATATACAAAATACATATAAAATAATGTAAATTTGAAAGAAAATATATAAACAAATACACATATAATAGCGTAAATTTGTATGAAATATATAATCAAAATACACATTAAATAATGTAAATATGTATAAAAAAATATATATAAAACACAAATAGAATAATGTAAAATCGTATCAAAATATATACACAGAATATTAATAAAATAATGTAAATTTGTATGAAAATTAAGATGCAAAATACATATAAAATAACGCATTTTTTATAAAAATATTGATACCAAAATACAGATAAAATATTTGAATTTGTATTAAAATAAATATACAAAATGCACATACAATAAGGTAAATTTGTATTGAAATAGATATGCAAAATACATATAAAATAATGTAAATTTGTTTCAAAATATATATACGAATACACATAAAATAACGTAGATTTCTATAAAAATACATATACAAAATACACATAATATTAAGTAAATACGTATAAAAAAATGTATACAAAATACACATAAAATAATGTAAATTCGTATAAATGTAAATAAACAATATACCAATAAAAGAATGTGTATTTGTATAAATATAAATATACAAAATGCACATAAAACAACGTAAATTTATATAAAACTATATACATAAAATAACGCAAATTTCTATAAAAATATATGTACAAAAATGAACATAAAATAAATTTGCATAAAAATATATATTAAAAACACACTTTAGATAATGTAAATGAGTATAAAAATATGTATACAAAATACCTATGAAATAATCTAAATTCGTATCGAATTAAATTTAGAAAATATCAATAAAATAATGTAATTTTGGATGAAAATATATATACAAAATACACATAAAATTACCTAAATACAAATACAAATATACACATAAAATAATTTAAAATTGAATGAAATAAATATACAAAATAAACATTAAATAAGGTAAATTTGTAATGAAATATATGAAAAAATACACATAAAATAATATAAATTTGTATGAAAATATATAAACAAATACACATTAAATAACATGAATTTGTATAAAATTTGTATCAAAATATATACTTATACACACAATAAAATAACGTAATTTTTTTTATGAAAATGTATATACAAAATACACATAAAATAATTTAAATACGTAGAAAAATATATATACAAAAAATACATAAAATAATGTAAATTTGTATGAAAATATATAAACAAATACACATAAAATAATGTAAATTTGGATAAAATATATATACAAAATTAACATTAAATAATGTAAATATGTATAAAAAAAAATATACAAAATACACATAGAATAATGTTAAATCGTATCAAAATAAATAAAGAGAATATCAATAAAATAATGTAAATTTGTATGAAAATAAAGATGCAAAATATCCATATAATAACGCATATTTGCATAAAAATATATATACAAAAATACATATTAAATAGTTAAATTTGTATTAAAATAAATACCCAAAATGCACGTAAAATAAAGTAAATTTGTATTGAAATAGATATGCAAAATACATATAAAATAATGTAAATTTGTATCAAAATATATATACGAATACTTATAAAATAGAGTAAATTTCTATGAAAATATACATACAAAATAGATTTACAAAATACACATATAACTAGTTAAATTTGTATTTAAATACATGTACAAAAAACACATAAAATAATGTAGATTTGTATGAAATGAAAACAAATACATTTTATATAAAATATATATACAAAATACACATAGAATAATGTAAAATCATATCAAAATAAATACACAGAATATCAATAAAATAATGTAAATTTGTATGAAAATAAAGATGCAAAATACCCATAAAATAAAGAATATTTTTATAAAATACATATACAAAAAACACATAGATTAATCAAATTTGTATTTAAATTAATATACAAAATGCACATACAATAAGGTAAATTTGTATTGAAAAAATATGCAAAATACACATAAAATAATGTAAATTTGTTTTAAAATATATATACGAATAAACATAAAATAACGCAGATTTCTATAGAAATATATACAAAATAAACTTGAAATGATGTAAATACGTATAAAAATATATATACAAAATGCACATTAAATAATGTTAATTCGTGTCAAAATAAATAAACAAAATATCATGAAAAGAATGTGTATTTGTATATTTATTTTAACACAAATTTAATTATTTTATGTGTACTTTGTATATATTTTCTTATACGTATTTACTTCATTTAATGTGTATTTTGTATATATATTTTCATAGTAATCTACGTTATTTTATGTGCATTGGTATATATATTTTGAAGCAAATTTACATTATTTTATATGTATTTAGCATATCTATTTCAATATAAATCTACCTTATTGTATGTGCATTTTGTATATTTATTGTAAGACAAATTTAAATATTTTATTATTTTGGTATATATATTTTTATAAAAAGAGTTTTATATAAATTTAAAATATTTTATGTGTATTTTGTATATCTATTTTCATACAAATACACATTTTTTATTGATATTTTGTTTATTTATTTTGACGCGATTTCACATTATTTAATGTGTATTGTGTATATATATTTTTATACGTATTTACGTCATTTCATGTGTATTTTGTATATATATTTCTATAGAAATATATGTTATTTTATGTGTATTCGTATATATATTTTGAAACAAATATACATTGTTTTATGTGCATTTTGCATATTTTTTCAATATAAATTTACCTTATTGTACGTGCATTTTGTATAATAATTTTAATACAAATTTAATTATTCTATGTGTATTTTTGTATATGTATTTTCATAAAAAAAATGCTTTATTTTATGGGTATTTTGCATCTTTATTTTCATACAAATTTATCTTATTTTATTGATATTCTGTGTATTTATTTTGACACGATTTTACATTATTCTATGTATATTTTGTATATATATTTCATACAAATGAACGTAATTTTATATGAATTTGTTTTCATTTCATACAAATTTACATTATTTTATGTGTATTATGTACATGTATTTAAATACAAATTTAACTAATTATATGTGTATTATGTATATCTATTTTCATTCAAATTGAAATTAATTTTGTGTATTTTAGTATATATTTTTATTCAAATTTTCGTAATTTTATGTGAATTTTGTATATTTATTTTCCTACAAATATACGTTCTTTTATCGGAATTTTGTTTATTTATTTTGATACGAATTTTCATTATTTTAGGTGTATTTGATATATATATTTTTATACTTATTTACATAATTTTATATGTATTTTGAATATATATTTTCATAGAAATTTACTCTATTTTATGTGTATTCGTATATATATTTTGATACAAATTTACATTATTTATGTGTATTTCGCATATCTATTTCAATAAAAATTTTCTTTATTGTATGTGCCTTTTGTATATTTATTTTGATGCAAATTTAATTATTTTATGTGTATTTTTGTATATATATTTTTAAGCAAATATGCGTTATTATATGGGTATTTTGCATCTTTATTTTCATACAAATTTACATTATTTTATTGATTGTCTGTTTATTTATTTTGATACGATTTTACGTTATTCTGTGTATTTTGTATATATATTTTTAGACATATTTACATTATTTAATGTATATTTTGTACATATATTTTATGGAAATTTACGTTATCTTATGTGTATTTGTTTATATATTTACATACAAATTTACATTATTTTATGTGTATTTTGTATATGTATTTCAATAAAAATTTGCCTAATTTCATTTGTATTTTGCATATCTATTTTCAAACAAATTTAAATTATTTTTGTGTATTTTTGTATTATTTTTATACAATTTTTTTTTTGTATATTGTATATATATTTTCCTACACAGATACATTCTTTCAGAGGAAATTTTGTTTATTTATTTTGATACGAATTTACATTATTTTATGTGCATTTTTTATATATATTTTTCTATGTATTTACATTATTTTATGTGTATTTTGAATATATATTTTCATAAAAATTTACGTAATTTTATTGTGTGCATTCGTATATATTTTGATAAAAATTTCCATTATTTTATGTGTTTTTTGCATATCTATTTCAATAAAAATCTACCTTATTGTATGTGTATTTTGTATATTTATTTTAATACAAATTTAATTATTTTATGTGTATTTTTGTATATATTTTTTTTTAAATATGAGATATTTTATGGGTAATTTGCATCTTTAATTTTATAAATTTTTACATTACGTACATATCTTTTATACGTATTTACATTATTTAATGTGTATTTTGTTTATATATTTTTATACAAATTTACGTTATTATATGTGTATTTGAATATATATTTTGATACAAATTTACACTATTTTATGTATTTTCTATATTTATTTCAATTCAAATTTAGCTTATTTCATGTGTCTTTTGTATATCTATTTTCATACAAATTTAATTATTTTTGTTTATTTTTGTATTAAGTTTTATACAATTTTACGTTAATTTATGTGTATTTTGTATATGTATATTTATACAAGTAAACATTCTTTTATTGGCATTTAGTTTATTTATTTTGATACGAATTTACATTATTTTATGTGTATTTTGTATACATTTTCTTATACGTATTTACTTCATTTTATGTGTATTTTGTATATATATTCTATAGAAATCTACGTTATTTTATATGTATTCGTATGTATATTTTGAAACAAATTTACATTGTTTTATATGTATTTTGCATATCTATTTGAATACAAATTTTCCTTATTGTATGTGCATTTTGTATATTTATTGTAATACATATTTAAATATTTTATGTGCATTTTGGTATATATATTTACATAAAAATTGCGTTGTTTTATGGGTATTTTGCATCTTTATTTTCATACAAATTTACATTATTTTATTAATATTCTGTGTATTTATTTTGATACTATTTTACATTATTCTATTTGAGTTTTGTATATATTTTTTTATACATATTTACATTATTTAATGTGTATTTTCTATATATATTTCATACAAATTTTCGTTTTTTTAAGTGTATTTGTTTATATATTTTTATTCAAATTTATATTATTTTATGTGTATTTTGTATATGTATTTCAATAGAAATTTACCTAATTTCATTTGTATTTTGTATATACATTTTATACAAATTTAAATTATTTTTTGTGTATTTTTGTATAGAGTTTTATTCAAATTTACAATATTTTATGTGTATTTTGTATATCTAATTTCATACAAATACACATTCTTTTATTGATATTTTGTTTATTTATTTTGATGCGAATTTACATAATTTAATGTGTATTGTGTATATATATTTTTATACGTATTTACGTCATTTCATGTGTATTTTGTATATATTTCTATAGAAATATACGTTATTTTATATGTATTCGTATATATATTTTGAAACAAATATACATTGTTTTATGTGCATTTTGCATATTTTTTCAATACAAATTTACCTTATTGTACGTGCATTTTGTATATTAACTTTAATACAAATTTAGCTATTCTATGTGTATTTTTGTATATGTATTTTTATAAAAATGTGCTTTATTTTATTTGTATTTTGCATCTTTATTTTCATACAAAATTACATTATTTTATTGATATTCTGTGTATTTATTTTGATACGATTTTACATTATTCTATGTATATTTTGTATATCTATTTTATACCAATGTACGTTATTTTATGTGAATTTGTTTTCATTTCATACAAATTTACATTATTTTATGTGAATTTTGTACATGTATTTAAATACAAATTTAACTAATTATATGTGTATTTTGTATATCTATTTTCACACAAATTGAAATTAATTTTGTGTATTTTTGTATATATTTTTATTCAAATTTTCGTAATTTTATGTGTATTTTGTATATTTATTTTCCGACAAATATACGTTCTTTTATCGGAATTTTATTTACTTATTTTGATACGAATTTTCATTTTTTTTAGGTGTATTTGATATATATATTTTTATACTTATTTACATAATTTTATATGTATTTTGAATATATATTTTCATAGAAATTTACTCTATATGTATATGTATAGAAAATACACATGAAATAATCTAAATTCGTATCGAAATAAATGAACAAAATACTGATAAAATAATGTAATTTTGAATGAAAATATATATAGAAAATACACATAAAATAACGTAAATACAAATAAATATATACACATAAAATGATTTAAATTTGAATGAAAATAGATATAAAAATAAACCTAAAATAAGGCAAATTTATAATGAAATATATTTACAAAATACACATAAAATAATGTAGATTTGTTTCAAAATATATATACGAATACACATAAAATAACGTAGATTTCTATAGAAATATATATACAAAATACACATGAAATGTTGTAAATACGTATAAAAATATATATACAAAATACACATTAAATAATGTAAATTCGTGTCAAAATAAATAATTAAAATATCAATAAAAGAATGTGTATTTGTATGAAAATACATACACAAAATACACATAAAATAACGTAAATTTGTATAAAACTATATATAAAAATACACAAACATAAGTTAAATATGTATGAAAATAAATATACAAAATACACATAAAATTAGATAAATTTGTAAAGAAATACATATACAAAATACACATAAAATAATGTAAATTTGAATGAAAATATATAAACAAATACACTTAAATTAACATAAATTTGTATAAAATATATATAAAAAATACTCATTAAATAATGTAAATATGTATAAAAAATATATATACAAAACACAAATAGAATAATGTAAAATCGTATTAAAATAAATACACAGAATGTAAATAAAATAATGTAAATTTGTATGAAAATAAAGATGCAAAATACCCATAAAATAACGCATTTTTTTATAAATATACAAAATACACATGAAAGGATGTAAATATGTATAAAAATATATATACAAAATACACATTAAATAATGTAAATTCACGTCAAAATAAATAAACAAAATGTCAATAAAAGAATGTGTATTTTTATGAAAATAAATATACAAAATACACATAAGATAACATAAATTTGTATAAAACTATATACAAAAATACACAAAAATAATTTAAATTTGTATGAAAATAAATATACAAAATACACATAAAATTAGGTAAATTTTTATTGAAATACATATACAAAATACACATAAAATACCGTAAATTTGAATGAAAATACATAAACAAATACACTTAAAATAGCGTAAATACAAAATACACATTAAGTAATGTAAATACGTATAAAAAATATGTACAAAATACACATATAATCATTTAATTCGTATCAAACTAAATAAACAAAATATCAATAAAATAATGTAAATTTTTATGAGAAAACATATACAAATACATATAAAATAACGCTAATTTCTATAAAAATATATGTCCAAAAATGAGCGTAAAATAAAGTAACTATGTATAAAAATATATATACAAAACACACATTAAATAATGTAAATGCGTACATATAATAACCTAAATTTGTATAAAACTATATACAAAAATACACAAAAAAAATTTAAATTTGTATGAAAAGAAATATAGAAAATACACATAAAATTAGGTTAATTTGTATTGAAATACATATACAAAATACACATAAAATAATGTAAATTTGAAAGAAAATATATAAACAAATACACATATAATAACGTAAATTTGTATGAAATATATATACAAAATACACATTAAACAATGTAAATATGTATAAAAAAATATATACAAAACACAAATAGAATAATGTAAAATCGTATCAAAATTTTCGTTATTATATGTATTTTTATAAATATTTTGATACAAATCTACATTATTTTATGTATTTTGTATATACATTTCAATTCAAATTTAGCTTATTTTATCTGTATTTGTATATCTATTTTCATACGAATTTAATTACTTCTGTGTATTTTTGTATATAGTTTTATATAAATTTACGTTATTTTGTGTATTTTGTATATTTATATTTATACAAATACACATTCTTTTATTGGTATTTTGTTTATTTATTTTGATACGAATTTACATTATTTTATGTGTTTTTTGTATACATTTTTTATACGTATTTACTTCATTTTATGTGTATTTTGTATATATATTTTTATAGAAATCCACGTTATTTTATGTGTATTCGTATATATATTTTGAAACAAATTTACATTGTTTTATATGTATTTTGCATATCTATTTCAATACAAATTTACCTTATTGTATGTGTTTTTTGTATATTTATTTTAATACAAATTTAATTTTTTGATGTGTATTTTGGTATATATATTTTTATAAATAAAAAAAATGCGTTATTTTATGGGTATTTTGCTTCTTTATTTTCATACAAATTTACATTATTTTATTAATATTCTGTGTATTTATTTTGATACGATTTTACATTATTCTAATTGTGATTTGTACATATTTTTTATAGAAATTTACGTTATTTTAAGTGTATTTGTTTATGTATTTTCATTCAAATTTACATTATTTTATGTGTATTTTGTGTATGTATTTTAATACAAATTTACCTAATTTTATGAGTATTTTGTATATTTATTTTCATACAAATTTAAAATATTTTTGTGTATTTTTGTATATAGTTTGATACAAATTTAGGTTATTTTATGTGTATTTTGTATATCTATTTTCATACAAATACACATTCTTTTATTGATATTTTGTTTATTTATTTTGACGCGAATTTTATGTGAATTTGTTTTCATTTCATACATATTTACATTATTTTATGTGTATTTTGTGCATGTATTTAAATACAAATTTAACTAATTATATGTGTATTTTGTATATCTATTTTCATACAAAATTGAAATTTATTTTTTTGTTTTTTTGTATATATTTTTATTCAAATTTTCGTAATCTTATAAAAATATATATACCAAAATACACATAAAATATTTAAATTTGCATTGAAATAAATATACAAAATGCACATACAATAAGGTAAATTTGTATTGAAAGAGATATGCAAAAATACATATAAAACAATGTAAATTTGTTTCAAAATATATATACGAATACAAATAAAAAAACGTAGATTTCTATAAAAATATATATACAAAATACACTTTACACATTTTTTTATACGTATTTACTTAATATTGTGTATTTTGTATATGTATTTTTTTTAGAAATCTACGTTATTTAATGTGTATTCGTATATATATTTTGAAACAAATTTACATTATTTTATATGTATTTTGCATATCTATTTCAATACAAATTTACCTTATTGTATGTGCATTTTGTATATTTATTTTAATACAAATTCAAATATTTTATGTGTATTTTTGTATCAATAATTTTATAACAAATGCGTTATTTTATAGGTATTTTTCATCTTAATTTTCATACAAATTTACATTATTTTATTAATATTCTGTGTATATATTTTGATACGATTTTACATTATACTATTTGTGTTTTGTATATATTTTTTTATACATATTTACATTATTTAATGTGTATTTTGAATATATATTTCATACAAATTTAAGTTATTATATGTGTATTTGTTTATATATTTTCTTTCAAATTTACATTATTTTATATGTATTTTGTATATGTATTTCAATACAAATTAACCTAATTTTATGTGTATTTTCTATTATTTTCTTTTCATACAAATTTAAAATAGTTGTGTTTATTTTTGTATATATTTTTATAAAAATTTAGTATTTTTTATGTACGCATTTACATTATTTAATGTGTGTTTTGTATATATATTTTTATCCAAAGTTACTTTATTTTACGTTCATTTTTGGACATATATTTTTATGGAAATTAGCGTTATTTTATATGTATTTGTATATATTTTCTCATACAAATTTACATTATTTTATTGATATTTTGTTTATTTAGTTTGATACGAATTACATGATTATATGTGTATATTGTACATATTTTTTATACGTATTTACATTACTTAATGTGTATTTTGTTTATATATTTTTAAACAAATTTACGTTATTATATGTATTTTTATAAATATTTTCATACAAATTTACATTATTTTATGTATTTTGTATATACATTTCAATTCAAATTTAGCTTATTTTATCTGTATATCTATTTTCATACGAATTTAATAACTTCTCTGTATTTTTGTATATAGTTTTATACAAATTTACGTTATTTTATGTGTATTTTGTATATTTATATTTATACAAATACACATTCTTTTATTGGTATTTTGTTTATTTATTTTGATACGAATTTACATTATTTTATGTGTATTTTGTATACATTTTTTTATACGTATTTACTTCATTTTATGTGTATTTTGTATATATATATTTATACAAATCTACGTTATTTTATGTGTATTCGTAAATATATTTTGAAACAAATTTACATTGTTTTATATGTATTTTGCATATCTATTTCAATACAGATTTACCTTATTGTATGTGTATTTTGTATATTTATTTTAATACAAATAAATTTTTTATGTGTATTTTTGTATATATATTTAAAAAAAAATGCGTTATTTTATGGGTATTTTGCTTCTTTATTTTCATACAAATTTACATTATTTTATTAATATTCTGTGTATTTATTTTGATACGATTTTACATTATTCTATTTGTGTTTTGTATATATTTTTTTTATACAAATTTACGTTATTTTAAGTGTATTTGTTTATGTATTTTCATTCAAATTTACAGTATTTTATGTGTAATTTGTATATGTATTTCAATACAAATTTACCTAATTTTATGTGTATTTTGTATATTTATTTTCATACAAATTTAAATTATTTTTGTGCATTTATGTATATAGTTTTATACAAATTTATGTTATCTTATGTGTATTTTGTATATTTATTTTCATACAAATACACATTCTTTTATTGACATTTTGTTTATTTATTTTGACGCGAGTTTAAATTATTTGTGTATTTTGTATATATATTTTTATACGTATTTACATCCTTTCATGTGTATTTATTATATTTATAAAAAAATGCGTTATTTTATGGGTATTTTGCATCTTTATTTTCATACAAATTTACATTATTTTATTTACATTCTGTGTATTTATTTTAATACGATTTTACATTATTCTATTTGTGTTTTGTATATATATTTTTTATACATATTTACATTATTTAATGAGTATTTTTTATATATATATTGTTTACAAATTTATGTTAATTTAAGTGTATTTGTTTATATATTTTCATTCAAATTTACTTTATTTTGTGTATTTTGTATATGTATTTCTTTACAAATTTACTTAATTTATGTGTATTTTGTATATTTATTTTCATACAAATTTAACTTATTTTTGTGTTTTTTTATATATAGTTTTATACAAATTTACGTTATTTTATGTGTATTTTGTATATGTATTTTCATACAAATACACATTCTTTTATTGATATTTTAATTATTTATTTTGACACAAATTTACATTATTTAATGTGTATTTTGTATATATATTTTTTACGTATTTACAACATTTCATGTATATTTTGTATATATATTTCTATAGAGATCTACATATATATTATGTGTATTTTGGTATATATATTTTTATAAGAAATGCGCTATTTTATGGAAATTTTGCATCTTTATTTTCATACAAATTTACTTTATTTTATTAATATTCGGTGTATTTATTTTGATGCGATTTTACATTTTTCTATTTGTTTTTTGTGTATACTTTTTTTTATACATATTTACATTATTTCATGTGTATCTTACATATATATTTTATACAAATTTATTATCTATTATCTATTTTCATACAAATACACATTCTTTTCATGATATTTTGTTTATTAATTTTGACACGAATTTACATTATTTGATATGTATTTTGTATATATATTTTTATACGTATTTACATAATTTCATATGTATTTTGTATATATATTTCTATAGAAATCTACTTTATTTTATGTGTATTCGTATATATATTTTGAAACAGATTTACATTGTTTTATATGTATTTTTGAATATCTCTTTCAATACATAAAATATCTCTTTCAATACATACAATACATAAAATGTATTTTGTATATATATTTTTATAGAAATCTACGTTATTTTGTGTATTCGTATATATATTTTGAAACAAATTTACATTGTTTTATATGTATTTTGCATATCTATTTCAATACAAATTTACCTTATTGTATGTGTTTTTTGTATATTTATTTTAATACAAATTTAATTTTTTGATGTGTATTTTGGTATATATATTTTTATAAATGCGTTATTTTATGGGTATTTTGCTTCTTTATTTTCATACAAATTTACATTATTTTATTAATATTCTGTGTATTTATTTTGATACGATTTTACATTATTCTATTTGTGTTTTGTACATATTTTTCTATACAAATTTACGTTATTTTAAGTGTATTTGTTTATGTATTTTCATTCAAATTTACATTATTTTATGTGTATTTTGTGTATGTATTTCAATACAAATTTACCTAATTTTATGTGTATTTTGTATATTTATTTCATATACAAATTTAGGTTATTTTATGTATATTTTGTATATCTATTTTCATTCAAATAAATATACAAAATACACATAAAATAATGTATATTTGTATGAAAATATATACAAAATACACATTAATTTACGTAAATTTGTATAAAATATATATACAAAAATACATTAAATAATGTAAATTTGTATAAAATAAATTTTCAAACAAATTAAATAAAAGTAAATTTGTATGATAATATATATTTTTATCAAATATTGTAAATTTGTATAAAACTCTATTAAAAAAATACACAAAAATAATTTAAATTTATAAAAATAAATATACAAAATACAAATAAAACTAGTTAAATTTGTATTGAAATACATATACAAAATACACATAAAATAATGTAAATTTGAATGAAAATATATAAACAAATACCCTTAAAATAACGTAAATTTGTATGAAATATATATACAAAATACACATTAAATAATGTAAATATGTATAAAAAAATATATACAAAACAAATAGAATAATGTAAAATAGTATCAAAATAAATACACTGAAAATTAATAAAATAATGTAAATTTGTATGAAAATAAAGATGCAAAATACCATAAAATAAATTTTTATAAAAATATATATACAAACACACATAAAATATTTAAATTTGTATTAAAATAAATATAAAAATGCACATTGAATAAGGTAAATTTGAATTGAAATAGATATGCAAAATACATATAAAACAATGTAAATTTGTTTCAAAATATATATACAAATACACATAAAATAACGTAGATTTCTATAAAAATGTATAAACAAAATACACAGAAAATGAAGTAAATACGTATAAAAATATGTATACAAAATACACAAAATAATGTAAACTCGTATCAAAATAAATAAACAAAATACCAATAAAAGAATGTGAATTTGTATAAATATAAATATATAAAATAACGTAAATTTGTATAAAATATATACAAAATACACATAAAATAACGTAAATTTGTATGAAAATATATACAAAAAAATAGAATAATGTCAAATCGTATCAAAATAAATACAGAATATCAATAAAATAATGTAAATTTGTATGAAAATAAAGATGCAAAATACCATCAAATAAAGCATTTTTATAAAATATATATACAAAATACACATCGAATATTTAAATTTGTATTGAAATTAATATACAAAATGCGTATATAATAAGGTAAATTTGTATTGAAAAAATATGCAAAATACACGTTTATACAAATTTATATTATTTTATTGGTATTTTGTTTATTTATTTTGATACGAATACACATAAAATAACATATTTTATGTGTATTTTGTATACATTTTTTTATACGTATTTACTTCATTTTATGTGTATTTTGTATATATATTTTCATAGAAATCTACGTTATTATATATGTATTCGTATATATATTTTGAAACAAATTTACATTGTTTTATATGTATTTTGCGTATCTATTTCAATACAAATTTACCTTATTGTATGTGTTTTTTGTATATTTATTTTAATACAAACTAAATTTTTTGATGTGAATTTTGGTATATATATTTTTATAAATAAAAAAAAGCGTTATTTTGTGGGTATTTTGCTTCTTTATTTTCATACAAATTTATATTATTTTATTAATATTCTGTGTATTTATTTTGATACGATTTTACATTATTCTATTTGTGTTTTGTACATATATTTTTATACAAATTTACGTTATTTTAAGTGTATTTGTTTATGTATTTTCATTCAAATTTACATTATTTTATGTGTATTTTGTGTATGTATTTCAATACAAATTTACCTAATTTTATGTGTATTTTGTATATTTATTTTCATACAAATTTAAAATATTTTTGTGTATTTTTGTATATAGTTTGATACAAATTTAGGTTATTTTATGTGTATTTTGTATATCTATTTTCATACAAATACACATTCTTTTATTGATATTTTGTTTATTTATTTTGACGCGAATTTTATGTGAATTTGTTTTCATTTCAAACAAATTTACATTATTTTATGTGTATTTTGTACATGTATTTAAATACAAATTTAACTAATTATATGTGTATTTTGTATATCTATTTTCATACAAATTGAAATTTATTTTTTTGTTTTTTTGTATATATTTTTATTCAAATTTTCGTAATCTTATAAAAATATATATACCAAAATAAACATAAAATATTTAAATTTGCATTGAAATAAATATACAAAATGCACATACAGTAAGGTAAATTTGTATTGAAAGAGATATGCAAAAATACATATAAAACAATGTAAATTTGTTTCAAAATATATACGAATACAAATAAAAAACGTAGATTTCTATAAAATACATATATATATATCTATATTTATATTTATACAAATACATATATATATATATATATATATATATATATATATATATATATATATATATATATATATATATATATATATATATATATATATATATATATATATATATATATATATATATATATATATATATATATATATATATATATATATATATATATATATATATATATATAAAAAAAAAAATAAATAAATATATATACAAAATACACATAAAAAAAATGTAAATTCGAATTAAAATAAATAAACAAAATAACAATTAAAGAATGTGTATTTGGATAAATATAAATATACAAAATACACATACAAAATAAACATAAAATAAGGTAGATTTGTAAAAAAATATATGTGCAAAATACACATAAAATAATGTAAATTTATATAAAAATATATATAAAAATACACATAAAATACCATGAATTTGTATGAAAATATATATCCAAAATAAATATTAAATAATGTAAAAGCGTATAAAAATATATATACAAATACAGATACAAAAATACACATCGAATAATTAATTTTGTATTAAAATTAATATACAAAATGCATATATAATAAGGTAAATTTGTATTGAAAAAATATGCAACATACACGTTTACACATAAAAATTTATATTATTTTATTGGTATTTTGTTTATTTATTTTGATACGAATTACATGATTATATGTGTATTTTGTACATATTTTTTATACGTATTTACAATATTTAATGTGAATTTTGTTTATATATTTTCATACAAATTTACGTTATTATATGTGTATTTGTATAAATATTTTGATTCAAATTTATTTTATTTCATGTATTTTGTATATATATTTCAATTCAAATTTAGCTTATTTTGTGTGTATTTTGTATATATTTTCATACAAATTTCATTACTTCTGTGTATTTTTGTATATAGTTTTATATAAATTTACGTTATTTTATGTGTATTTTGTATATTTATATTTATACAAATACACATTCTTTTATTGATATTTTGTTTATTTATTTTACATTATTTTATGTGTATTTTGTATGCATTTTTTTATACGTATTTACTTCATTTGATGTGTATTTTGTATATACATTTTTATAGAAATCTACGTTATTTTATGTGTATTCGTATATATATTTTGAAACAAATTTACATTGTTTTATATGTATTTTGCATATCTATTTCAATACAAATTTACCTTATTGTATATGTTTTTTGTATATTTATATTAATACAAATTTAATTTTTTGATGTGTATTTTGGTATATATATTTTTATAAATAAAAAAAATGCGTTATTTTATGGGTATTTTGCTTCTTTATTTTCATACAAATTTACATTATTTTATTAATATTCTGTGTATTTATTTTGATACGATTTTACATTATTCTATTTGTGTTTTGTACATATTTTTTTTATACAACTTTACGTTATTTTAAGTGTATTTGTTTATGTATATTAATTCAAATTTACATTATTTTATGTGTATTTTGTGTATGTATTTCAATACAAATTTACCTAATTTTATGTGTATTTTGTATATTTATTTTCATACAAATTTAAAATATTTTTGTGTATTTTTGTATATAGTTTGATACAAATTTATGTTATTTCATGTGTATTTTGTATATCTATTTTCATACAAATACACATTCTTTTATTGATATTTTGTTTATTTATTTTGACGCGAATTTTATGTGAATTTGTTTTCATTTCATACAAATTTACATTATTTTATGTGTATTTTGTACATGTATTTAAATACAAATTTAACTAATTATAGGTGTATTTTGTATATCTATTTTCATACAAATTGAAATTTATTTTTTTGTTTTTTTGTATATATTTTTATTCAAATTTTCGTAATCTTATAAAAATATATATTCCAAAATACACATAAAATATTTAAATTTGCATTGAAATAAATATACAAAATGCACATAAAATAAGGTAAATTTGTATTGAATATAATTATATTGAATGTATTGAATGTATTGAATATACGTATAAAAAAATGTATACAAAATACACATAAAATAATGTAAATTCGAATTAAAATAAATAAACAAAATACCAATAAAAGAATGTGTATTTGGATAAATATAAATATACAAAATACACATACAAAATAAACATAAAATAAGGTAGATTTGTAAAAAAATATATGTACAAAATACACATAAAATAATGTAAATTTATATAAAAATATATATACAAATACACATAAAATACCATGAATTTGTATAAAAATATATATTCAAAATAAATATTAAATAATGTAAAAGCGTATAAAAATATATATACAAACCACATACAAAATAATGTAAATTCGTATCAATATAAATCAACAAAACACCAATAAAATAATATATATTTGAATGAAAATAAATTTACAAAATACACATAACATAACTAAAATTTGTATTAAAATATATTCAAAAATACATAAAAATAATTTGAGTTTGTATGAAAATAGATATTCAAAATACATATAAAACTAGGTAAATTTCTTTTGAAATGTATATACAAAATACCCATAAAATATTGTAAATTTGTGTCAAAATATATAAACAAATACACATAAAATAACTTAAAATATAAATACAAAAAACATTAAATAATGTAAATATGTATAAAAAAATATATACAAAACATAAATAAAATAATGTAAAATCGTATCAAAATAAATACAGAAAATATTAATAAAATAATGTAAATTTGTATGAAAATTAAGATGCAAAATACCCATAAAATAACGCATTTTTTATAATAATATATATACGAAAAAACATAAAATATTTGATTTTGTATTAAAATAAATAGATATACATTCTTTTATTGGTATTTTGTTTATTTATTTTGTTTCGAATTTACATTATTTCATGAGTATTTTGTTTACATTTTTTTATACTTATTTACTTAATTTTATGTGTATTTTGTATATATATTTTTATAGAAATCTACGTATTTTATGTGTATTCGTATATATATTTTGAAACAAATTTACATTATTTTATATGTATTTTTGCATATCTCTTTCAATAGAAGTTTACCTTATTGTATGTGCATTTTGTATATTTATTTCAATACAAATTGAAATATTTTATGTGTATTTTGGTATATATATTTTTATAAGAAATGCGCTGATGGGAATTTTGCATCTTTATTTACATACAAATTTATATTATTTTATTAATATTCGTGTATTTATTTTGATTCGATTTTACATTATTCTGTTTGTTTTTTGTATATATTTTTTTTATACATATTTACATTATTTAAATGTATCTTCCATATATATTACATACAAATTTATTATCTATTATTTATTTTCATACAAATACACATTCTTTTCATGATATTTTGTTTATTTATTTTGTCACGAATTTACTTTACTTAATATGTATTATATATATATATATATATATATATATATATATATATATATATATATATATATATATATATATATATATATATATATATATATATATATATATATATATATATATATATATATATATATATATATATTTCTATATATATTTCTATCTATATTTCTAATCTACGTTACTTTATGTGTATTCGTATATACATTTTGAAACAAATTTACACTGTTTTATTTGTATTTTGCGTTTTTTTTCAATACAAATTTACCTTATTGTATGTGTGCATTTTGTATATTAATTTTAATACAAATTTAATTATTCTATGTGTATTTTTGTATATGTATTTAAAAAAAAAATATGCTTTATCTTATGGGTATTTTGCATCTTTATTTTCATACAAATTTAAATTATTTTATTGATGTTCTGTGTACTTATTTTGATACGATTTTACATTATTCTATGTATAACAAAAATAAATATATACACAAAAATAGATATGCAAAATACATATAAACAATGTAAATTTGTTTCAAAATATATATACGAATACATATGAAATAAGGTAGAATTCTATAAAAATATATATAAAAAATACACATAAAATTAAGTAAATACGTATAAAAAATGTATACAAAATACACATAAAATAATGTAAATTAGTATCAAAATAAATAAACAAAATACCAATAAAAGAATGTGTATATGTATAAATATATATATATATATATATATATATATATATATATATATATATATATATATATATATATATATATATATATATATATATATATATATATATATATATATATATATATATATATATATATATATATCTATATATATATATATAAATGATGTAAATACGTATAAAAATATATATACAAAATACACATTAAATAATGTAAATTCGTGTCAGAATAAATAAACAAAATATCAATAAAAGAATGTGTATTTGTATGAAAATATATATACAAAATACACATAAAATAACCTAAATTTGTATCAAACTACATACAAAAATACACAAAAATATTTTAAATTTGTATGAAAATAAATATACAAAATACACATAAAATTAGGTAAATTTGTATTGAAATACATACACAAAATACACATAAAATAATGTAAATTTGAATGAAAATACATAAACAAATACACTTAAAATAACGTAAATTTGTATAAAAAAATATGTACAAAACACAAATAGAATAATGAAAAATCGTATCAAAATAAATACACAGAATATTAATAAAATAATGTAAATTTGTTTGAAAATAAAGAAGCAAAATATCCATAAAATAACGCATTTTTTTTATTTATAAAAATATATATACCAAAATACACATAAAAAAAAATTTTGAATTAAAATAAATATACAAAAAACACATACAATACGGTAAATTTGTATTGAAATAGATATGCAAAAATATATATACGAATACATATATAATAACGGAGATTTCTATAAAAATATATTTACAAAATACACATAAAATGAAGTAAATACCTATAAAAAAATGTATACAAAATACACATAAAATAATGTAAATTCGTATCAAAATAAATAAACAAAATAGCAATAAAAGAATGTGTATTTGTATAAATATAAATATACAAAATACACATAAAATAACGTAAGTTAATATAAAACTATATACAAAAATACACAGAAGTAATTAAATTTGTATGAAAATATATACAAAATACACACAAAATAAGCTAAATTTGAATTGAAATATATATACAAAATACATGAAAAAAAGTAAATTTGTATCAAAATATTTATACAAATACACATATAATAACGTAAATTTGTATGAAAATATATAAACAAAATACACATTAAATAATGTAAATACGTATAAAAAAATATGTACAAAATACACATATAATCATATAATTCGTATCAAAATAAATAAACAAAATACCAATAAAATAATAAAAATTTGTATGAGTAAACGTGTATGTTGCATATTTTTTCAATACAAATTTACCTTATTATATACGCATTTTGTATATTAATTTTAATATATGTGTAAATGAATATATATTTTGATACAAATTTACATTATTTTATGTATTTTCTATATTTATTTCAATTCAAATTTAGCTTATTTTTTGTGTCTTTTGTATATCTGTTTTCATACAAATTTAATTATTTATGTTTATTTTTGTATATAGTTTTATACAATTTTACGTTATTTTATGTGTATTTTGTATATTTATGTTTATACAAGTAAACATTCTTTTATTGGCATTTAGTTTATTTATTTTGATACGAGTTTACATTACTTTATGTGTATTTTTATACGTTTTCTTATACGTATTTACTTCATTTTATGTGTATTTTGTATATAGATTTTTATAGAAACCTACGTTATTTTATGTGTACTCGTATATATATTTTGAAACAAATTTACATTGTTTTATGTGTATTTTGCATATCTATTTCAATACAAATTTACCTTATTGTATGTGCATTTTGTATATTTATTGTAATACAAATTTAGATATTTTATGTGTATTTTGGTATATATATTTTCATAAAAAATGCGTTGTTTTATAGGTATTTTGCGTCTTTATTTTCATACAAATTTACATTATTTTATTAATATTCTGTGTATTTATTTTGATACTATTTTACATTATTCTATTTGTGTTTTGTATATATTTTTTTTATACATATTTACATTATTTAATGTGTATTTTCTATATATATTCCATACAAATTTACGTTATTTTAAGTGTATTTGTTTATATATTTTCATTCAAATTTACATTATTTTATGTGTATTTTGTATATGTATTTCAATAGAAATTTATCTAGTTTTATGTGTATTTTGTATATATATTTTTATACAAATTTAAATTATTTTATGTGTATTTTGTATATCTATTTTCATACAAATACACATTCTTTTATTGATATTTTGTTTATTTATTTTGATGCGAATTTACATTATTTAATGTGTATTGTATATATATATTTTTATAAGTATTTACATCATTTCATGTGTATTTTTTATATATATTTCTATAGAAATATACGTTATTTTATGTGTATTCGTATATATATTTTGAAACAAATATACATTGTTTTATGTGCATTTTGTATATTTTTTCAATACAAATTTCCCTTATTGTACGTGCAATTTGTATATTAATTTTAATACAAATTTAATTATTCTATGTGAATTCTTGTATATGTATTTTTTAAAAAAATATGCTTTATTTTATGGGTATTTTGCATCTTTATTTTCATACAAAATAACATTATTTTATTAATATTCTGTGTATTTATTTTGATACGATTTTACATTATTCTATGTATATTTTGTATATCTATTTTATACAAATGTACGTTATTTTATGTGAATTTGTTTTCATTTCATACAAATTTACATTAGTTTATGTGTATTTTGTACATGTATTTAAATACAAATTTAATTAATTATATGTGTATTTTGTATATCTATTTTCATACAAATTGAAATTAATTTTTTTGTTTTTTTGAATATATTTTTATTCAAATTTTCGTAATTTTATGTGTATTTTGTATATTTATTTTCCTACATATATACGTTCTTTTATCGGAATTTTGTTTATTTATTTTGATACGAATTTTCATTTTTTTAGGTGTATTTGATATATATATTTTTATACTTATTTACATAATTTTATATGTATTTTGAATATATATTTTCATAGAAATTTACTCTATATGTATATACAAAAAAACACAAAAATTATTTAAATTTGTATGAAAATAAATATACAAAATACACATAAAATTAGGTAAATTCGTATTGAAATACATATACAAAATACACTTAAAATAATGTAAATTTGAATGAAATTCTATAAACAAATACACTTAAAATGACGTTAATTTGTATAAAATATATATAAAAAATACACATTAAATAATGAAAATATGTATAAAAAAATATATACAAAACACAAATAGTATAATATAAAATCGTATCAAAATATATACACAGAATATTAATAAATTAATGTACATTTGTATGAAAACTAAGATGCAAAATACCTATAAAATAACGCAGTTTTTATAAAATTATATATACCAAAATACACATAAAATATTTGAATTTGTATTAAAATAAATATACAAAATGCACTTACAATAAGGTAAATTTGTATTGAAATAGATATGCAAAAAACATATAAAACAATGTAAATTTCTTTCAAAATATATATACGAATACACATAAAATAACGTAGATTTCTATAAATATATATATACAAAATACAAATAAAATTAAGTAAATACGAATCAAAAATGTATACAAAATACACATAAAATAATGTAAATTCGTATAAATATAAATAAACAAAATACCAATAAGAGAATGTGTATTTGTATAAATATAAATATACAAAATGCACATAAAATAACGTAAATTTGTATAAAACTATATACAAAAATACACAGAAGTAATTAAATTTGCATGAAAATAGATATACAAAATACACACAAAATAAGTTAAATTTGAATTGAAATATATATACAAAATACATAAAATAAAGTAAATTCGTTTCAAAATATTTTTAACAAATACACATATAATAACGTAAATTTGTAAAAAAAAATATAAACAAAATACACATTAAGTAATGTAAATACGTATAAAAATTTTTTTACAAAATACACCAATAATCAAGTCATTCGTATCAAAATAAATAAACAAAAAACTAATTAAATAATGTAAATTTGTATGAGAAAACATATACAAAATACACATAAAATAACGTTTTAAGTTTCTATAAAAATATATGTACAAAAATGCACATAAAATTAGTTTGCATAAAAAAATATATACAAAACACATATTAGATAATGTAAATGAGTATAAAAGTATGTATACAAAATACCTATGAAATAATCTAAATTCGTATCGAGTTAAATTAAAAAAATAACAATAAAATAATGTAATTTTGGATGAAAATATATATAGAAAACACACATAAAATAACCTAAATACAAATACAAATATACACATTAAATAATTTAAAATTGAATGAAATAAATATACAAAATAAACATAAAGGAAGGTAAATTTGTAATAAAATATATGTAAGAATACACATAAAATAATATAAATTTGTATGAAAATATACATACAAATACACATAAAATAACATGAATTTGTATAAAATGTTTCAAAATATATACGAATACACACAATAAAATAACGTAAATTTTTATGAAAATGTATATATAAAATACACATAAAATAGTTTAAATACGTAGAAAAATATATATACAAAATACACATAAAATAATGTAAATTCGTAAAAAATTAAATACACAAAATTCCAATAAAAGAATGTATATTTGTAGGAAAATATATATACAAAAAACAAATAAAATAACTAGAATTTGTATAAAAATATATACAAAAATACACAAAAATAATTTAAATTTGTTTGAGAATAGATATGCAAAATACACATAAAGTTAGGCAAATTTGTGTTGAAATACATATACAAAACTCACATAAAATAATGTAAATTTGTATGAAAATATATAAACAAATACATATAAAATCACGTAAATTTGGATAAAATATATATATACAAAATATACATTAAATATTTTAAATATGTATAAAAATATATTATATTATATACATTTTTATTGATATTTGCGTTATTTATGTGTATTTTGTATATGTTTTCTCATAGAAACTTATATTATTTTATTGGTATTTTGTCTATTTATTTTGATACGAATTACATGATTATTTGTGTATTTTTTACATTTTTTTTATACGTATTTACATTATTTAATGTGTATTTTGTTTATATATTTTTATACAAATTTACGTTATTATATTTGTATTTGTATAGGTATTTTGATACAAATTTACATTATTTTATGTATTTTGTATATATATTTCAATTCAAATTTAGCTTATTTTATGTGTATTTTGTATATCTATTTATTTTAATACAAAATCAAATATTTTTTGTTTTTTCGTACATATATTTTTATAAAAAATGCGTTATTTTATGGGTATTTTGCATCTTAATTTTCATACAAATTTACATTATTTTATTAATATTTTCTGTATTTATTTTGATACGATTTTACATTATTTTATTTGTGTTTTGTATATATTTTTTTATACATATTTACATTATTTAATGTGTTTTTTGTATATATATTTGATACAAATTTACGTTATTTTAAGTCTATATGTTTATATATATTCATTCAAATTTACATTATTTTATGTGTATTTTGTATATGTATTTCAATACAAATTTACCTAATTTTATATGTTTTTTGTATATTTATTTTCATACAAGTTTAAATTATTGTTGTGTATTTTTGTATATAGTTTTATACAAATTTAGGTTATTTTATGTGTATTTTGTATATCTATTTTCATACAAATACACATTCTTTTCATGATATTTTGTTTATTTATTTTGACAAGAATTAACATTATTTAATGTGTATTTTGTATATATATTTTTATACGTATTTACATTATTTCAAGTGTATTTTGTATATAAATTTCTATAGAAATCTGCGTTATTTTATGTGTATTCGTATATATATTTTGCAACAAATTTACATTGTTTTATGTGTATTTTGCATATTTTTTTAATACAAATTTACCTTATTGTATGTGCATTTTGTATATTAATTTTAATACAAATTTGATTAATCTATGTGTATTTTTGTATATGTATTTTTATAAAAATATGCTTTATTTTGGTTTATTTTATGTATTTTTTGTATATCTATTTTCATTCGTATCAAAATAAATAAACAAAATAGCAATCAAATAATGTAAATTTGTATGAGAAAACATATACAAATACACATAAATTAACGCAAATTTCTAAAAAAATATATGTACAAAAATGCACATAAAATAAAGTAGATTTGCATAAAAATATATATACAAAACACACATTAAAAAAAGTAAATGCGTACATAAAATAACCTAAATTTGTATAAAACTATACACAAAAATACACAAAAATATTTAAAATTTGTATGAAAAGAAATATACAAAATACACATAAAATTAGGTAAATTTGTATTGAAATACATATACAAAATACACATAGAATAATGTAAATTTGAATGAAAATATATAAACAAATACACTTAAAATAACGTAAATATGTATAAAATATATGCAAGATACAAATTAAATAATGTAAATGTGAATAAAAAAATATTTACAAAAAAGAAATAGAATAATGTAAAATCCTATCAATATAAATACATAGAATATCAATAAAATAATGTAAATTTGGATGAAAAGAAAGATGCAAAATTCCCATAAAATAGCGCATTTTTTATAAAAATATATATACCAAAATACACATAAAATATCTAAATTTGTATTGAAATAAATATACAAAATGCATATACAGTAAAGTAAATATGTATTGAAAGAGATATTCAAAAATACATATAAAACAAAGTAAATTTGTTTCAAAATATATATACGAATACAAATAAAATAACGTAGATTTCTATAGAAATATATATACAAAATACACATGAAATTATGTAAATACGTATAAAAATATATATATACAAAATACATATATAGGTAAATTCGTGTCAAAATAAATAAACAAAATATCATGAAAAGAATGTGTATTTGTATGAAAATAAGTAATAGATAATAAATTTGTATGAAATATATATGCAAGATACACATTAAATAATGTAAATATGTACAAAAAATATATATACAAAAAACAAATAGAATAATGTGAAATCGTATCAAAATAAATACACCGAATATTAATAAAATAATGTAAATTTGTATGAAAATAAAGATGCAAAATTCCCATCAAATAGCGCATTTCTTATAAAAATATATATACCAAAATACACATAAAATATTTAAATTTGTATTGAAGTAAATATACAAAATGCACATACAATAAGGTAAACTTGTCTTGAAGGAGATATGCAAAAATACATATAAAACAATGTAAATTTGTTTCAAAATATATATACGAATACACATAAAATAACGTAGATTTCTATAAAAATATATATACAAAATACACAAAAATCTAGTAAATACGTATAAAAATAGATATACAAAATACACATAGAATAATGTAAAATTGTTTCAAAAAAAAATAAACAGAATATAAATAAAATAATGTAAATTTGAATGAAAATAAAAATGCAAAATACCCATAAAATAAAGCATATTTTTTTATAAAAATACATATACAAAAATACACATAGCATAATTAAATTTGTATTAAAATTAATATACAAAATGCATATACAATAAGGTAAATTTGAATTGAAAAAATATGCAAAATACACATAAAACAGTGTAAATTTATTTCAAAATCTATATACGAATACTCATAAATCAACGTAGATTTCTATAGAAATATATATACAAAATACACATCAAATGATGTAAACACGTATAAAAATATATATATAAAATACACATTAAATAATGTAAATTCGCGTCAAAATAAACAAAAAAATATCAATAAAAGAAGGTGTATTTGTATGAAAATATATATACAATATACACATAAAATCACCTAAATTTGTATAAAACTATATACAAAAATACACAAAAATATTTTTAATTTGTATGAAAATAAATATACAAAATACACATAAAACTAGGTAAATTTGTATTGAAATACATTTACAAAATACACATAAAATAATGTAAATTTGAATGAAAATATATAAACAAATACACTTAAAATAACGTAAATTTGTATAAAATATATATAAAAAATACACATTAAATAATGTAAATATGTATAAAAAAATTTATACAAAACACAAATAGAATAATGTAAAATCGTATCAAAATAAATACACAGAATATTAATAAAATAATGTAAATTTGTATGAAAATAAAGATGCAAAATACCCATAAAATAACGCATTTTTTATAAAAATATTTATACCAAGACACACATAAAATATTTGAATATGTATTAAAATGAATATACAAAATGCACAACAATAAGGCAAATTTGTATTGAAATAGATATGCAAAATACATATAAAACTATGTAAATTTTTTCAAAATATATATACGAATGCACATAAAATAACGTAGATTTCTATGAAAATAAATATACAAAATACACATAAAATGAAGTAAATACGTATAAAAAAAGATATACAAAATACACATAAAATAATGTAAACTCGTATCAAAATAAATAAACAAAATACTAATAAAAGAATGTGTATTGTATAAATATAAATATACAAAATTCAAATAAAATAACGTAAATTTATTTAAAACTATATGCAAAAATACACAAAAGTAATTAAATTTGTGTGAAAATAGATATACAAAATACATGTGTATTTTGTATATTTATTTTCATTCAAATTGAAATTATTTTTGTTTATTTTTTTATATATTTTCAAACAAATTTTTGTTATTTTATATGTATTTTGTATGTTTATTTTTTCTACAAATATACTTTCTTTTATCTGAATTTTGTTTATTGAATTTGAAACGAATTTACCTTATTTTGAATATCTATTTTCATACAAATTAAAATACTTCTGTGTATTTTTGTAATACACAGAAATACACTTAAAATAACGTAAATTTGTATAAAATATATATGCAAGATACACATCAAATAATGTAAATGTGTATAAAAAATATATATACAAAAAACAAATAGAATAATGTAAAATCGTATGAAAATAAATACACAGAATATCAAAAAAATAATGTTAATTTGTATGAAAATATAGATACAAAATTCCCCAAAATTATCGCATTTTTTATAAAAATATATTTACCAAAATACACATAAAATATTTAAATTTGTATTGAAACAAATATACAAAATGCATATACAGTAAGGTAATTTTGTATTGAAAGAGATATTCAAAAATACATATAAAACAATGTAAATTTGTTTCAAAATATATATACGAATACACATAAAATAAAGTAGATTTCTATAGAAATATATATACAAAATACATATGAAATTATGTAAATACGTATAAAAATATATATACAAAATACATATCAAATAATGTAAATTCGTGTCAAAATAAATAAACAAAATATCATGAAAAGAATATGTATTTGTATGAAAATAGATAATAGATAATAAATTTGTATAAAATATATATGCAAGATACACATTAAATAATGTAAATATGTATAAAAAAGTATATACAAAAAACAAATAGAATAACGTAACATCGTATCAAAATAAATACACCGAATATTAATAAAATAATGTAAATTTGTATGAAAATAAAGATGCAAAATTCCCATAAAATAGCGCATTTCTTATAAAAATATATATACCAAAATACACATAAAATATTTAAATTTGCATTGAATTAAATATACAAAATGCACATACAATAAGGTAAATTTGTATTGAAAGAGATATGCAAAAATACATATAAAAAAATGTAAATTTGTTTCAAAATATATATACGAATACAAATAAAAAAACGTAGATTTCTATAAAAATATATATACAAAATACACATAAAATTAAGTAAATACGTATAAAAAAATGTATACAAAATACACATAAAATAATGTAATTTCGAATTATAATAAATGTAAATTTGAATGAAAATATAAAAATAAATACACTTAAAATAACGTAAATTTGTATAAAATATATATGCAAGATACACATTAAAAAATGTAAATGTGTATAAAAAAAATATATACAAAAAACAAATAGAATAATGTAAAATCGTATCAAAATAAATACACAGAATATCAATAAAATAATGTAAATTTGTATGAAAATAAAGATGCAAAATTCCCAAAAATTTTCGCATTTTTTATGAAAATATATATACCAAAATACGCATAAAATATTTGAATTTGTATTGAAATAAATATACAAAATGCATATACAGTAAGGTAAATTTGTATTTAAAGAGATATTAAAAAATACATATAAAACAATGTAAATATGTTTCAAAATACATATACGAATACACATAAAATAAAGTAGATTTCTATTGAAATATATACATATAAAATACATATGAAATTATGTAAATACGTATAAAAATATATATACAAAATACATATCAAATAATGTAAATTTTTGTATATGGATTTTTATAAAAATATGCTTTATTTTATGGGTATTTTGCATCTTTATTTTCAAACAAATTTACGTTATTTTATTGATATTCTGCTCATTCATTTTGATACGATTTGACATTATTCTATGTGTATTTTGTATATATTTTTCATACAAATTTACGTTATTTTATGTGTATTTGTTTATATATTTTGATACAAATTTACAATATTTTATGGGTATTTTGTATATATATTTCAAAAGAAATTTATCTAGTTTTATGTGTATTTTGAATATCTATTTTCATACAAACTCAAATTATTTATACGTATTTTTCTATATATTTCAATACAAATATTAGTTATGTTATGTTTATTTTGTAAATCTATTTTCATTCAAATATATATTATTTTATTGGTATTTTGTTGATTTATATTGATACGAATTTACATTATTTTATATGTACTTTTTATATATATTTTTATACGCATTTACATTATTTAATATTTATTTTGAATGTATAATTTTATACAAATTCATGGTATTTTATGTGTATTTGTATATATATTTTCATATAAATTTACATTATTTTATGTGTATTTTGTACATATATTTCATTACAAATTTACCTTATTTTATGTTTATTTTGTATGTGTATTTTGTACATTTAAATTTGTTTGAAAATAGATATGCAAAATACACATAAAGTTAGGCAAATTTCTATTGAAATACATATACAAAACTCACATAAAATAATATAAATTTTTATTAAAATATATAAACAAATACATGTAAAATAACGTAAATTTGGATAAAATATATATACAAAATATACATTAAATATTTTAAATATGTATAAAAATATATTATATTACATATATTTTTATTGATATTTGCGTTATATATGTGTATTTTGTATATGTTTTCTCATAGAAATTTACATTATTTTATTGGTATTTTGTCTATTTATTTTGATACGAATTATATGATTATTTGTGTATTTTGTACATTTTTTTTATACGTATTTATATTATTTAATGTGTATTTTGTTTATATATTTTTATACAAATTTACGTTATTATATGTGTATTTGTATAAGTATTTTGATACAAATTTACATTATCTTATGTATTTTGTATATATATCTCAATTCAAATTTAGCTTATTTTATGTGTATTTTGTATATCTATTTATTTTAATACAAAATCAAATATTTTATGTTTTTTCGTATATATATTTTTTATAAAAAATGCGTTATTTTATGGGTATTTTGCATCTTAATTTTCATACACATTTACATTATTTTATTAATATTTTCTGTATTTATTTTGATACGATTTTACATTATTTTATTTGTGTTTTGTATATATTTTTTTATACATATTTACATTATTTAATGTTTTTTTGTATATATATTTGATACAAATTTACGTTATTTTAAGTCTATTTGTTTATATATTTTCATTCAAATATACATTATTTTATGTGTATTTTGGGTATGTATTTAAATACAAATTTACCTATTTTTATATGTTTTTTGTATATATATTTTCATACAAGTTTAAATTGTTTTTGTGTATTTTTGTATATTGTTTTATACAAATTTAGGTTATTTTATGTGTATTTTGTATATCTATTTTCATACAAATACACATTCTTTTCATGATATTTTGTTTATTTATTTTGACACGAATTAACATTATTTAATGTGTATTTTGTATATATATTTTTATACGTATTTACATTATTTCAAGTGTATTTTGTATATATATTTTTATAGAAATCTGCGTTATTTTATGTGTATTCGTATATATATTTTGAAACAAATTTACATTGTTTTATGTGTATTTTGCATATTTTTAATACAAATTTACCTTATTGTATGTGCATTTTGTATATTAATTTTAATACAAATTTGATTAATCTATGTGTATTTTTGTATATGTATTTTTATAAAAATATGGTTTATTTTATGGGTATTTTGCATCTTTATTTTCATACAAATTTACATTATTTTATTGATATTCTATGTATTTATTTTGATATCTTTTTACATTATTCTATGTGTATTTTATATATATATTTTATATAAAATGTATTTGTTTTCATTTCATACAAATCTACATTATTTTATGTGTTTTTTGTACATGTATTTAAATACAAATTTAACTAGTTATATGTGTATTTTGTATATCTATTTTGTATGTATATTTTCATAGAAATTTACTCTATTTTATGAGTATTCGTGTATATATTTTGATACAAATTTACATTATTAATGTGTATTTTGCATATCTATTTCAATACAAATTTACTTTATTGTACGTGCATTTTCTATATTTATTTTAATACAAATTTAATTATTTTATATGTATTTTTGTATATATATTTTTATGCAAATATGCGTTATTATATGGATTTTTGCATCTTTATTTTCATACAAATTTACATTATTTTATTGATATTCTCTTTATTTATTTTGATACGATTTAACATTATTCTATGTGTTTTTTGTATAATTTTTTTTTATACATATTTACATTATTTAATGTTCATTTTGTATATATATTTTATCCAAATTTACATTATTTTATATGTATTTGTTTATATTTTCATACATATTTACATTATTTTATGTGTTTTTTGTATATATATTTTTCTACGTATTTAAATTATTTTATGTGTATTTTGTATATACATTTTCATAAAAAAATTACGTTATTATATTGTGTGTATAAGTATATATTTTGATACAAATTTTATACAAATTAATGTTATTTAATGTGTAATTGTATATATATTTTCATACAAATTTATATTATTTTATGTGCATTTTTTCATATATTTCATTACAAATTTACCTTATTTTATGTTTATTTTGTATATTTATTTCATTCAATTTTAAATTATTTTATGTGTATATATGTATTTGTATTTAGGTTATTTTATGTGTATTTTGTATATATATTTTCATCCAAAATTACATTATTATATTGGTATTTTCTTAATTTAATTCGATACGAATTTAGATTATTTCATAGGTATTTTGTATACATATTTTTATACTCATTTACATTATCTAATGTGTGTTTTGTATATATATTTTTATGCAAATTTATTTTATGTTCATTTTTGTACGTATATTTTTATAGAAATTTGCGTTATTTTATGTATATAGTTTTATATAAATTTACGTTATTTTATGTGCATTTTGTATATTTATATTTATACAAATACACATTCTTTTATTGCTATATTGTTTATTTATATTTATACGAATTTACATTATTTTATGTGTATTTTGTATACATTTTTTTATACGTACTTACTTAATTTTATGTGTATTTTGTATATGTATTTTTATAGAAATCTACGTTTTATGTGTATTCGCATATATATTTTGAAACAAATTTACATTATTTTATATGTATTTTGCATATTTATTTCAATACAAATTTACCTTATTGTATGTGCATTTTGTATATTTATTTTGATACAAATTCAAATATTTTGTGTATTTTGGTATCAATAATTTTATAAAAAATGCGTTATTTTATAGGTATTTTGCATCTCAATTTTCATACAAATTTACATTATTTAATTAATATTCTGTGTGTGTATTTTGATACGATTTTACATTTTCTATTTGTCTTTTGTATATATTTTTTTATACATATTTACATTATTTAATGTGTATTTTGTATATATATTTCATACAAATTTACGTTATTATATGTGTATTTGTTTATATATTTTCTTTCAAATTTACATTATTTTATGTGTATTTTGTATATGTATTTCAATAGAAAATAACCTAATTTTATGTGTATTTTGTATATTTCTTTCCATACAAATTTAAATTATTTTTGTGTATTTTTGTATATAGTTTTATACAAATTTAGGTTTTTTTATGTACGCATTTACATTATTTAATGTGTGTTTTGTATATATATTTTTATCCAAAGTTAATTTATTTTACGTTCATTTTTGGACATATATTTTTATAGAAATTAGCGTTATTTTATATGTATTTGTATATGTTTTCTCATACAAATTTACATTATTTTATTGCTATTTTGTTTATTTAGTTTGATACGAAATACATGATTATATGTGTATTTTGTACATATTTTTTTTACGTATTTACATTACTTAATGTGTATTTTGTTTATATATTTTTAAACAAATTTACGTTATTATATGTATTTTTATATTTTGATACAAATTTACATTATTTTATGTGTTTTGTATATACATTTCAATTCAAATTTAGCTTATTTTATCTGAATTTTGTATATCTATTTTCAAACGAATTTAATTACTTCTGTGTATTTTTTTATGTAGTCTTATACAAATTTACGTTATTTTATGTGTATTTTGTATATTTATATTTATACAAATACACATTCTTTTATTGGTATTTTGTTTATTTATTTTGATACGAATTTACATTATTTTATGTGTATTTTGTATACATTTTTTATACGTATTTACTTCATTTTACGTGTATTTTGTATATATATTTTTATACAAATCAACGTTATTTTATGTGTATTCGTATATATATTTTGAAACAAATTTACATTGTTTTATATGTATTTTGCATATCTATTTTAATACAGATTTACCTTATTGTATGTGTATTTTGTATATTTATTTTAATACAAATTTAATTTTTTGTGTATTTTGATATATATTTAAAAAAAAGCGTTATTTTATGGGTATTTAGCTTCTTTATTTTCATACAAATTTACATTATTTTATTAATATTCTGTGTATTTATTTTGATACGATTTTACATTATTCTATTTGTGTTTTGTACATATTTTTTTATACAAATTTACGTTTTTTTTATAAAATTATTGATACCGAAATACACATAAAATATTTCAATTTGTATTAAAATAAATATACAAAATGCACATACAATAAGATAAATTTGTATTGAAATAGATATGCAAAATACATATAAATAATGTAAATTTGTTTCAAAATATATATACGAATACACATAAAATAGCGTAGATTTCTATAAAAATACATATACAAAATACATAAAGTAAATACGTATAAAAAAATGTATACAAAATACACATAAAATAATGTAAATTCGTATAAATGTAAATAAACAATATACCAATAAAAGAATGTGTATTTGTATAAATATAAATATACAAAATGCACATAAAATAACGTAAATTTATATAAAACTACATAAAATAACGCAAATTTCTATAAAAATATATGTACAAAACTGAACATTGAATAAATTTGCATAAAAATATATATACAAAACACACATTAGATAATGTAAATAAGTATAAAAATATATAAATACCTATGAAATAATCTAAATTCGTATCGAATTAAATTAAGAAAATACCAATTAAATAATGTAGTTTTGAATGAAATATATATACAAAATACAAAATAACCTAAATACAAATACAAATATACATAAAATAATTTAAATTGAATGCAATAAATACAAAATAAACATAAAATAAGGTAAATTTGTAATGAATATATGAAAAATACACATAAAATAATATAAATTTGTATGAAATATATATACAAATACACATTAAATAACATAATTTGTATAAAATTTGTATCAAAATATATACTTATACACACAATAAAATAACGTAATTTTTATGAAAATGTATATACAAAATACACATGAAATAATTTAAATACGTAGAAAAATATATATACAAAATACACATAAAATAGTGTAAATATGTATGAAAATATATAAACAAATACACATAAAATAATGTAAATTTGGATAAAATATATATCATAAAATAATGTAAATTCGAATCAAAATAAATAAACAAAATACCAATAAAAGAATGTGTATTTGTATGAATATAAATATACAAAATACACATATAATAACGTACATTTATATAAAACTATATACAAAAATACACAGAAGTAATTAAATTTGTATGAAAATATATACAAAATACACACGAAATAAAGTAAATTTGAATCAAAATATTTATACAAATACACATATAATAACGTAAATTGGTATGAAAATATATAAACAAAATACACATTAAATAATGTAAATACGTATAAAAAAATATGTACAAAATACACATATAATCATGTAATTCGTATCAAAATAAATAAACAAAATACCAATAAATTAATATAAATTTGTATGAGTAAACGTGTATGTTGCATATTTTTTCAATACAAATTTACCTTATTATATACGCATTTTGTATATTAATTTTAATACAAATTTAATTATTCGATGTATATTTTTGTATCTGTATTTTTATAAACATATTCCTTATTTTTTGGGTATTTTGCATCTTTATTTTCATACAAATTTACATTATTTTATTGATATTCTGCTCATTCATTTTGATAGGAATTGACATTATTCTATGTGTATTTTGCAAATATTTTTCATACAAATTTACGTTATTTTATGTGTATTTGTTTATATATTTTGACACAAATTTACAATATTTTATGGGTATTTTGTATATACATTTCAAAAGAAATTTACCTAGTTTTATGTGTATTTTGTATATCTATTTTCATACAAACTCAAATTATTTCTATGTATTTTTGTATATATTTTAATACAAATTTTAGTTATGTTATGTGTATTTTGTAAATTTATTTTCATTCAAATATATATTATTTTATTAGTGTTTTGTTGATTTATATTGATACGAATTTACATTATTTTATATGTACTTTGTATATATATTTTTATACGCTTTTCCATTATTTAATATTTATTTTGAATATATATTTTTATACAAATTCATGGTATTTTATGTGTATTTGTATATATATTTTCATATAAATTTACATTATTTTATGTGTATTTTGTACATATATTTTATTACAAATCTACCTTATTTTATGTTTATTTTTTATGTGTATTTTGTATATTTATATTTATCCAAATACACATTCTTTTATTGGTATTTTGTTTATTTATTTTAATTCGAATTTACATTATTTTATGTGTATTTTGTATACATTTTTTTATACGTATTTACCTAATTTTAAGTGTATTTTGTATATATATTTTTATAGAAATCTACGTTTTTTTATTTGTATTCGTATGTATATTTTGAAACAAATTTACATTGTTTTACATGTAATTTTTGCATATCTCTTTCAATACAAATTTACCTTATTGTATGTGCATTTTGTATATTTATTTCAATACAAATTTAAATATTTTATGTGTATTTTGGTATATATATTTTTATAAGAACTGCGCTATTTTATGAGAACTTTGCATCTTTATTTTCATACAAATTTACATTATTTTATTAATATTCGGTGTATTTATTTTGATACGAATTTACATTATTCTATTTGTTTTTTGTATATACTTTTTTATACATATTTACATTTTTTAATGAGTATATTGCATATATATTTTATACAAATTTATTTTCTATTATCTATTTTTATACAAATACACATTCTTTTCATGATATTTTGTTTATTTATTTTGACACGAATTTACATTATTTGATATGTATTTTGTATATATATTTTTATACGTATTTACATAATTTCATGTGTATTTTGTATATATATTTCTATGGAAATCTACTTTATTTTATGTGTATTCGTATATATATTTTGAAACAAATTTACATTGTTTTATATGTTTTTTTGAATATCTCTTTTAATACAAATTTACCTTACTGTATATGCATTTTGTATATTTATTTCAATACAAATTTAAATATTTTATGTCTATTTTGGTATATATATTTTTATAAAAAATGCGATAATTTTTGGGAATTTTGCATCTTTATTTTCATACAAATTTACATTATTTTATTGATATTCTCTGTATTTATTTTGATACGATTTTACATTATTCTATTTGTTTTATGTATATATTTTTTATACACTTTTACATTATTTAATGTGTATCTTGCATATATATTTTATACAAATTTACGTTATTTTAAGTGTATTTGTTTTTATATTTTCATTCAAATTTACATTTATTTTAATTCGAAATTACATTATTTTATGTGTATTTTGTATACATTTTTTTATACGTATTTACTTAATTTTATGTGTATTTTGTATATATATTTTTATAGAAATCAACGTTTTTTTTATTTGTATTCGTATATATATTTTGAAACAAATTTACATTGTTTTATATGTATTTTTGCATATCTTTTTCAATACAAATTTACCTTATTGCATGTGCATTTTGTATATTTATTTCAATGCAAATTTAAATATTTTATGTGTGTTTTGGTATATATATTTTTATAAGAAATGCGCTATTTTATGGGAATTTTGCATCTTTATTTTCATACAAATTTACATTATTTTATTAATATTCGGTGTATTTATTTTGATACGATTTTACATTATTCTATTTGTTTTTTTGTATATACTTTTTATACATATTTACATTATTTAATGTGTATCTTGCATATATATTTTATACAAATTTATTATCTATTATATATTTTCATACAAATACATTCTTTTCATGATATTTTTTATTTATTTTGACACGAATTTACATTATTTGATATGTATTTTGTATATATATTTTTATACGTATTTACATAATTTCATATGTATTTTGTATATATATTTCTATAGAAATCTACTTTATTTTATGTGTATTCGTATATATATTTTGAAACAAATTTACAATGTTTTATATGTATTTTTGAATATCTCTTTCAATACAAATTTACCTTACTGTATATGCATTTTGTATATTTATTTCAATACAAATTTAAATATTTTATGTGTATTTTGGTATATATATTTTTATAAAAAAATGCGATAATTTTTGAGAATTTTGTATCTTTATTTTCATACAAATTTACATTATTTTATTGATATTCTGTGTATTTATTTTGATACGATTTTACATTATTCTATTTGTTTTTTGTATATATATTTTTTATACACATTTACATTATTTAATGTGTATCTTGCATATATATTTTATACAAATTTAAGTTATTTTAAGTGTATTTGTTTATATATTTTCATTCAAATTTACATTATTTGATGTGTATTTTGTATATGTATTTCAATACAAATTTACCTAATTTTATGTGTATTTTGTATATTTCTTTTCAAACAAATTTAAATTATTTTTGTATATTTTTTTATACAAATTTAGGTTATTTAATGTACGCATTTACATTATTTAGTGTGTGTTTTGTATATATATTTTTTTGCAAATTTACTTTATTTTATGTGCATTTTTGTACATATATTTTTATAGAAATTTGCGTTATTTGTATATTTTCTAATACAAATTTACATTATTTTATTGCTATTTTGTTTATTTATTTTGATACAATTACATGATTATATGTGTATTTTGTACATATTTTTATACGTATTTACATTACTTAATGTGTATTTTGTTTATATATTTTAAAGAAATCTACGTTATTATATGTATTTGTATAAATAATTTGATACAGATTTACATTATTTTATGTATTTTGTATGTACATTTCAATTCAAATTTAGCTTAATTTAGCTGTATTTTGTATATATAGGTTCATACAAATTTAATTACTTCTGTGTATTTTTGTATATAGTTTTATACAAATTTACGATATTTTATGTGTATTTTGTATATTTATTTTTACAAATACACATTCTTTTACTAGTATTTTGTTTATTTATTTTGATACGATTTTATGTATTTTGTATTCATTTTTTAATACGTTTTACTTCATTTTATGTGTATTTTGTACATATTTTATAGAAATCTACGTTATTTTATGTGTATTCGTATATGTATTTTGAAACAAATTTACATTGTTTTATATGTATTTTGCATATCTATTTCAATACAAATTTGCAAATTTACTTTATTTTATGTGCATTTGTATATGTTTTCTCATACAAATTTACATTATTTTATTGCTATTTTGTTTATTTATTTTGATACAAATGAAAATAGATATACAAAATATACTTAAAAAAACTAAATTTGTATTGAAATATATATACAAAATACATAAAATAATGTAAATTTGTATCAAAATATTTTAACAGATGCGCATAAAATAACGTAAATTTGTTTTAAAATATTCAAAATACACATTAAATAATGTAAATATGTATAAAAAAATATATACAAAACACAAATAGAATAATGTAAAATCGTATCAAAATAAATACTCAGAATATTAATAAAACAATATAAATTTGTATGAAAATAAAGATGCAAAATACCCATTAAATAACGCATTTTTATAAAATATATATACCAAAATACACATGAAAAAATGAATTTGTATTAAAATAAATATACAAAATACACATACAATAAATGTAAATTCTCCATTGAAATAGATATGCAAAATACATATAAAACAATGTAAATTTGTTTCAAAATATATATACGAATACACATAAAATAACGTAGATTTATATAAAAATATATACAAAATACACATAAAATGTAAATACGTATAAGAAAATGTATACAAAATACACATAAAATAATGTAAATTCGTATCAAAATAAATAAACAAAATACCAATAAAAGAATGTGTATTGTATAAATATAAATATACAAAATACATAAAATAACGTAAATTTGTATAAAACTATATACAAAAATACACAAGTAATTAAATTCGTATGAAATAGATATACAAAATACAGATAAAATAAACTAAATTTGAATTGAAATGTATATACAAAATACATAAAATAATGTGAATTGTATCAAAATATTTATAAAATACCCATAAAATAACGCATTTTTTATTTATAAAAATATATACCAAAATACACATAAAAAATTTAAATTTGTATTAAAATAAATATACAAAAAACACATTCAATAAGGTAAATTTGTATTGAAGTAGATGTGCAAAATACATATAAAACAATGTAAATTTGTCTCAAAATATATATACCAATACACATAAAATAACGTAGATTTCTAAAAATATATATACAAAATACACATAAAATGAGTAAATACGTATAAAAAAAATGTATACAGAATACACATAAGATAATGTAAATTCGTATCAAAATAAATACACAAAATACCAATAAAAGAATGTGTATTTGTATAAATATAAATATACAAAATACACATAAAATAGTGTAAATTTGTTTAAAACTATATACAAAAATACACAAGTAATTAAATTTGTATGAAAATACATATACAAAATACAGATAAAAAAGCTAAATTTGTATTGAAATGTATATACAAAATACATAAGATAATGGATATTTGTATCAAAATATTTAAAAATAACCATAAAATAACGCATTTTTTATAAAAATATATATACCAAAATACACATAAAATTTTAAAATTTGTATTAAAATATATATACAAAATGCACAAACAAAAAGGTAAATTTGTATTGAAATAGATATGCAAAATACAAATAAAACAGTGTAAATTTGTATCAAAATATATATACGAATACACATAAAATAACGTAGATTTCTATAAAATATATATACAAAATACACATAAAATGAAGTAAATACGTATAAATAATGTATACAAAATACACATAAAATAATGTAAATTCGTATCAAAATAAATATACAAAATACCAATAAAAGAATGTGTATTTGTATAAATACAAATATACAAAATACACATAAAATAACGTAAATTTATATAAAACTATATACAAAAAATACACAGAAGTATTTTAATTTGTATGAAAATAGATATACAAAATAAGATAAATTCGTTACAAATTCAATAAACAAAATTCAGATAAAAGAACGTATATTTGTAGAAAAAATAAATATACAAAATACACATTAAATAACGAGAATTTGTATGAAAATATATAAAAAAATAAACAAAAATAATTTCAATTTGTATGAAAATAAATATACAAAATACACATGTTTTTTGTATATCTATTTTCACACAAATTTAATTACTTTTGTGTATTTTTGCATAGGGTTTTATATAAATTTACGTTATTTTTTTTGTATTTTGTAAATTTATATATACAATACACTTTCTTTACTTAGTATTTTGTTTATTTATTTTGATACAAGCTTACATTATTTTATGTGTATTTGTATTCCTTTTTTATACGTATTTACTTCATTTTATGTATTTTGTATATTTATTTTCATAGAAATCTACGTTATTTTATGTGTATTCGTATATTTATTTTTAAAAATTTACATGGTTTTATATGTATTTTGCATATCTATTTCAATACAAATTTACCTTATTGTATGTGCATTTTGTATATTTATTTTAATACAAATTCAAATATTTTATGTGTGTCTTGGTATAAATATTTTTAGAAAAAATGCGTTATTTTATGGGTATTTTGCATCTTAATTTTCATACAAATTTACATTATTTTATTAATATTCTGTGTATTTATTTTGATACGATTTTATATTATTCTATTTGTGTTTTGTATATATTCTTTTATACATATTTACATTATTTAATGTGAATTTTTTATATATATTTTATACAAATTTACGTTATTTTAAGTGTATTTGTTTATATATTTTCATTCAAATTTACATTATTTTATGTGTATTTTGTAAATGTATTTCAATACAAATTTACCTAATTTTATGTGTATTTTGTATATTTATTTTCATACAAATTAAAATTTTTGTGTATATTTGTATATAGTTTTTTTACAAATTTAGGTGATTTTATGTGTATATTGTATATCTATTTTCATACAAATACACATTCTTTTATTGATATTTTGTTTATTTACTTTGACGCGAGTTTACATTATTTAATGTGTATTATATATATATATATATATATATATATATATATATATATATATATATATATATATATATATATATATATATATATATATATATATATATATATATATATATATATTTTTTTTTTATTCGTGTTTACATCATTTGATGTGTATTTTGTATATATATTTCTATAGAAATCTACTTTGATTTATGAGTATTCGTATATAGATTTTGAAATAAATTTACACTGTTTTATGTGTATTTTGCATATTTTTTCAATACAAATTTACCTTATTGTATATGCATTTTGTATATTAATTTTAATACAAATTTAATTATGCTATGTGTGTTTTTGTATATGTATTTTTATAAAAATATGCTTTATTTTATGGGTATTTTGCATTTTTATTTTCATACAAATTTACATTATTTTGTTTATATTCTGTTTTTTTTTTTAAACAATTTTACATTATTCTATGTGTCTTTTGTATGTCTATTAATATACGTATTTACTTAATTTTATGTGTATTTTGTATATATATTTTTATAGAAATCTACGTTATTTTATGTGTATTCGTATATATATTTTGAAACAAATTTACATTGTTTTATATGTATTTTTGCATATTTCTTTCAATACAAATTTACCTTATTGTATGTGCATTTTGTATATTTATTTCAATACAAATTTAAATATTTTATGTGTATTTTGGTATATATATTTTTATAAGAAATGCGTTATTTGATGGGAATTTTGCATCTTTATTTTCATACAAATTTACATTATTTTATTAATATTCGGTGTATTTATTTTGATACGATTTCACATTATTCTATTTTTTTTTTTTGTATATATATTTTTTATAAATATTTACATTATTTAATGTGTATCTTGCATCTTTTATCGTAATTTTGTTTATTTATTTTTATACGAATTTACATTATTTTAAGTGTATTTGATATGTATATTTTTATACTTATTTATATCATTTTATTTGTGTTTTGAATATATATTTTCATAGAAATTTACTCTATTTTATGGGTATTCGTATATATATTTTGATACAAATTTACATTATTTATGTTTATATTGCATATCTATTTCAATACAAATTTACCATATTGTATGTGTATTTTCTATATTTATTTTAATACAAATTTAATTATTTTATGTGTATTTTTGTAAAAATATGCGTTATTATTTGGGTATTTTGCATCTTTATTTCCATACAAATTTACATTATTTTATTGATATTCTGTTTATTTATTTTGATACGATTTTACATTATTATTTAATGTATATTTTGTATATATATTTTTATACACATTTACATTATTTAATGTGTATTTTGTATATATATTTTATATAAATTTACGCTATTTTATGTGTATTTGTTTATATATTTTCATACAAATTTACAATATTTTATGTGTAATTTGTATATGTATTTCAAAACAGATTTGCTTAATTTTATGTGTATTTTGCATATCTATTTTCAAACAAATTTAAATTATTTTTATGTATTTTTTATATATTTTTATTCAAATTTTAGTTATTTTATTAGTATTTTGTATTTATATTTTCCTACAAATATACATTCTTTTAGTGGAATTTTGTTCATTTATTTTCATAAGAATTTACATAATTTTATGTGTATTTTGTAAATATATTTTTCTACGTATTTTATGTGTATTTTTTATATACATTTTCATAAAAATCTAAGTTATTTTATTGGGTGTATTCCTATATGATTTGATACAAATTTACATTATTTTATGTTTATTTTGCATATCTATTTCAATATAGATTTACCTTATTGTATGTGTATTTTGTAAATTTATTTTAATACAAATTTAATTATTTTATGTGTACTTTGTACACATTTTCTTATACGTATTTACTTCATTTAATGTGTATTTTGTATATATATTTTTATAGTAATCTACGTTATTTTATGTGTATTGGTATATATATTTTGAAGCAAATTTACATTGTTTTATATGTATTTAGCATATCTATTTCAATATAAATCTACCTTATTGTATGTGCATTTTGTATATTTATTGTAATACAAATTTTAAAATTTTATTATTTTGGTATATATATTTTTATAAAAAGAGTTTTATATAAATTTTAAATATTTTATATGTATTTTGTATATCTATTTTCATACAAATACACATTTTTTATTGATATTTTGTTTATTTATTTTGACGCGAATTCACATTATTTAATGTGTATTGTGTATATATATTTTTATACGTATATACGTCATTTCATGTGTATTTTGTATATATATTTCTATAGAAATATTTGTTATTTTATGTGTATTCGTATATATATTTTGAAACAAATATACATTGTTTTATGTGCATTTGCATATTTTTCAATATAAATTTACCTTATTGTACGTGCATTTTGTATATTAATTTTAATACAAATTTAATTATTCTATGTGTATTTTTGTATATGTATTTTCATAAAAAATGCTTTATTTTATGGGTATTTTGCATCTTTATTTTCATACAAATTTACATTATTTTATTGATATTCTGTGTTTTTATTTTGATACGATTTTACATTATTCTATGTATATTTTGTATATATATTTCATACAAATGAACGTTATTTTATGTGAATTTGTTTTCATTTCATATAAATTTACATTATTTTATGTGTATTTTGTACATGTATTTAAATACAAATTTAACTAATTATATGTGAATTATGTATATCTATTTTCATACAAATTGAAATTAATTTTGTGTATTTTAATATATATTTTTATTCAAATTTTCGTAATTTTATGTGAATTTTGTATATTTATTTTCCTACAAATATACGTTCTTTTATCGGAATTTTGTTTATTTATTTTGATACGAGTTTTCATTATTTTAGGTGTATTTGATATATATATTTTTATACTTATTTACATAATTTTATATGTATTTTGAATATATATTTTCATAGAAATTTACTCTATTTTATGTGTATTCGTATATATATTTTGATACAAATTTACATTATTTATGTGTATTTAGCATATCTATTTAAATACAAATTTTCTTTATTGTATGTGCCTTTTGAATATTTATTTTGATGCAAATTTAATTATTTTATGTGTATTTTTGTATATATATTTTTAAACAAATATGCGTTATTATATGGGTTTTTGCATCTTTATTTTCATACAAATTTACATTATTTTATTGATTGTCTGTTTATATATTTTGATACGATTTTACGCTATTCTGTGTATTTTGTATATATATTTTTAGACATATTTACATTATTTAATGTATATTTTGTACATATATTTTATGGAAATTTACGTTATCTTATGTGTATTTGTTTATATATTTTCATACAAATTTACATTATTTTATGTGTATTTTATATATGTATTTCAATAAAAATTTGCCTAATTTCATTTGTATTTTGCATATCTATTTTCAAACAAATTTAAATTATTTTTGTGTATTTTTGTATTATTTTTATAAAAAAAATTTTTATTTTATTTGTATTTTGTATATATATTTTCCTACATATATACATTCTTTTAGAGGAAATTTTGTTTATTTATTTTGATACGAATTTATATTATTTTATGTGTATTTTGTATATATATTTTTCTATGTATTTACATTATTTTATGTGTATTTTGTACATATATTTTCATAAAAATTTACGAAATTTTATTGTGTATTCGTATATATTTTGATAAAAATTTTCATTATTTTATGTGTTTTTTGCATATCTATTTCAATAAAAATCTACCTTATTGTATGTGTATTTTGTATATTTATTTTAATACAAATTTAATTATTTTATGTGTATTTTTGTATATATTTTTTTTTTAAATACAAGATATTTTATGGGTAATTTGCATCTTTAATTATATAAATTTTTACATTACGTACATATCTTTTATACGTATTTACATTATTTAATGTGTATTTTGTTTATATATTTTTATACAAATTTACGTTATTATATGTGTATTTGAATATATATTTTGATACAAATTTACATTATTTTATGTATTTTCTATATTTATTTCAATTCAAATTTAGCTTATTTTATGTGTCTTTTGTATATCTATTTTCATACAAATTTAATTATTTTTGTTTATTTTTGTATATAGTTTTATACAATTTTACGTTATTTTATGTGTATTTTGTATATTTATATTTATACAAGTAAACATTCTTTTATTGGCATTTAGTTTATTTATTTTGATACGAATTTACATGATTTTATGTGTATTTTGTATTCATTTTCTTATACGTATTTACTTCATTTTATGTGTATTTTGTATATATATTTTATAGAAATCTACATTATTTTATGAGTATTCGTATGTATATTTTGAAACAAATTTACATTGTTTTATATGTATTTTGCATATCTATTTCAATACAAATTTATCTTATTGTATGTGCATTTTGTATATTTATTGTAATACAAATTTAAATATTTTATGTGCATTTTGGTATATATATTTTCATAAAAAATGCGTTGTTTTATAGGTATTTTGCATCTTTATTTTCATACAAATTTACATTATTTTATTAATATTCTGTGTATTTATTTTGATACTATTTTACATTATTCTATTTAATCGTATCAAAATAAATAAAGAGAATATCAATAAAATAATGTAAATTTGTATGAAATGCAAAATATCCATATAACGCATATTTGCATAAAATATATATACAAAATACATATAAAATAATTAAATTTGTATTAAAATAAATATACAAAATGCACATACAATAAAGAAAATTTGTATTGAAATAGATATGCAAAATACATAAATAATGTAAATTTGTATCAAAATATATATACGAATACACAAAATAGAGTAAATTTCTATGAAAATATACATACAAAATAGATATACAAAAAATATATAACTAGTTAAATTTGTATTTAAATACATGTACAAAAACACATAAAATAATGTAGATTTGTATGAAATGAAAACAAATACATTTTATATAAAATATATATACAAAATACACATAGAATAATGTAAAATCATACCAAAAAATACACAGAATATCAATAAAATAATGTAAATTTGTATGAAAATAAAGATGCAAAATACCCTTAAAATAAAGCATATTTTTATAAAATACATACACAAAAATACACATAGATTAATCAAATTTGTATTAAAATTAATATACAAAATGCATACAATAATGTAAATTTGTATTGAAAAATATGCAAAATACACATAAAACAATGTAAATTTGTTTCAAAATATATATACGAATACTCATAAAATAACGTAGATTTCTATAGAAATATATATACAAAATACACTTGAAATAATATAAATACGTTTAAAATATATACAAAATGCACATTAAATAATGTTAATTCGTGTCAAAATAAATAAAAAATATCATGAAAAGAATGTGTTGTATAAAATAGATATACAGAATACACTTAAAATAACCTAAATTTGTATATAACTATATACAAAATAAACAAAATAATTTAAACTTGTATGAAAATAAATATACAAAAACATAAAATTAGGTAAATTTGTATTGAAATACATATACAAAATACACATAAAATAATGTAAATTTGAATGAAAATATATAAACATATAGACTTAAAATAACGTAAATTTGTATCAAATATATATACATAAAACACATTAAATAATGTAAATATGTATAAAAAATATATACAAAACACAAATAAAATAATGTAAAATCGTATCAAAATAAATACAGAGAATATTAATAAAATAATGTAAATTTGTATGAAAATTAAGATGCAAAATACCCATAACATATCCCATTTTTTTTTTAAATATATATACGAAAAAACATAAAATATTTGATTTTGTATTAAAATAAATAGATATACAAAATACACATAAAATAAGGTAAATTTGAATTGAAATATATATACAAAATACATAAAATAATGTAAATTTGTATCAAAATACCTATACAAATACACATATAATAACGTAAATTTGTATAAAAATATATAAACAAAATACACATTAAATAATGTAAATACGTATAAAAAAATGTAAAAAATACACAAATAATCATGTAATACGTATAAAAAAAATAGACAAAATACCAATAAAATAATGTAAATTTCTATGAGAAAACATATACAAAATACACATAAATAACGCAAATATCAATAAAAATATATATAATATAATATATTTTTATACATATATAAAATATTTAATGTATATTTTGTATATACATATTTTATCCAAATTTACGTGATTTTATATGTATTTGTTTATATATTTTCATACAAATTTACATTATTTTATGTGAGTTTTGTATATGTATTTTGATACAAATTTGCCTAACTTTATGTGTATTTTGCATATCTATTTTCAAACAAATTTAAATTATTTTTGTGTATTTTTGTATATATTTTTATACAAATTCTAGTTATTTTATTTGTTTTTTGTATATATATTTTCCTACAAATATACATTCTTTTATTGGAGTTTTGTGTATTTAATTTTTTACGAATTTACATTATTTTATGTGTATTTTGTATATATATTTTTCTACGTATTTAAACTATTTTATGTGTATTTTATATATACATTTTTATAAAAATTTACGTTATTTTATTGTGTGTATTCGTATATATTTTGAGACATTTTATACAAATTCATGTTATTTTATGTGTATTTGTATATATATTTTCATACAAATTTATATTATTTTATGTGTATTCTTACATATATTATTACAAATTTACCTTATTTTATGTTTATTTTGTATATTTATTTCATTCAATTTTAAATTATTTAATGTGTATATTTGTATTTGTATTTAGGTTATTTTATGTGTGTTTTCTATATATATTTTCATCCAAAATTACATTATTTTATTATTATTTTCTTAATTTAACTCGATACGAATTTAGATTATTTCATAGGTATTTTGTATACATATTTTTATACTCATTTACATTATCTAATGTGTGTTTTGTATATATTTTTTTATGCAAACTAATTTTATGTGCATTTTTGTACATATGTTTTTATAGAAACTTAAAACGTTATTTTATGTGTATTTTGTATATGTTTTCTCATACAAATTTACATTATTTAATTAGTTTTTTGTTTATTTATTTTGATACGAATGACTTGATTATTGGTGTATTTTGTAAATATTTTTTTATACGTATTTACATTACTTAATGTGTATTTTGTTTATAATTTTTTTTTAGAAATTTACGTTATTATATGTGTATTTGTTAAAAATATTTTGAAACGAATTTACTTTATTTTATGTATTTTGTATATATATTTCAATTCAAATTTAGCTTATTTTGTGTGTATTTTGTATATCTATTTTCATGCAAATTTAATTACTTCTGTGTATTTTTGTATATAGTTTTATACAAATTTACGTTATTTTATGTGCATTTTGTATATTTATATTTATACAAATACACATTCTATTATTGGTATTTTGTTTATTTATATTTATACGAATTTACATTATTTTATGTGTATTTTCTATACATTTTTGATTCGTATTTACTTAATTTTATTTGTATTTTGTATATATATATTTATAGAAATCTACGTTGTTTTATGTGTATTCGTATATATATTTTGAAACAAATTTACATTGTTTTATGTTTTTTGCATATCTATTTCAATACAAATTTACCTTATTGTATGTGCATTTTGTATATTTATTTTAATACAAATTCAAATATTTTATGTGTATTTTGGTATATATAATTTTATAAAAAATGCGTTATTTTTTAGGTATTTTGCATCTTAGTTTTCATACAAATGTACATTATTTTATTAATATTCTGTGTATATATTTTGATACGATTTTATATTATACTATTTGTGTTTTGTATATATTTTTTTATACATATTTTCATTATTTAATGTGTATTTTTATAATATATTTTATACAAATTAACGTCATTTTAAGTGTATTTGTTTATATAATTTCATTCAAATTTACATTATTTTAAGTGTATTTTGTATATGTATTTCAATACAAATTTACCTAATTTTATGTGTATTTTCTATATTTATTTTCATACAAATTTAAATTATTTTTGTGTTTTTTTGTATATACATATAGAGTAAATTTCTATGAAAATATATATTCAAAATACATATAAAATTATGTAAATAAGTATAAAAACATATATATCAAATACACCTAAAAAAATGAAAATTCGTATCAAAATAAATAAACAAAATTCCGATAAAAGAACGTATATTTGTAGGAAAATAAATATACAAAATACACATAAAATTACGAAAATTTGAATAAAAATATATACAAAAAACAAAAAAATAAATTTCAATTTGTATGAAAATAGATATACAAAACACACATATAATTAGTTAAATTTGTATTTAAATACATGTACAAAATACACATAAAATAAAGTAAATTTGTATGAAATGAAAACAAATTCACATAAAATAACGTACATTTGTATAAAATAGATATACAAAATATACATAGAATAATGTAAAATCGTATCAAAATAAATACACAGAATATCAATAAAATAATGTAATTTTGTATGAAAATAAAGATGCAAAATACCCATAAAATAAAGCCAATTTTTTTTAAAATACATATACAAGAATACACAAAGATTAATTAAATTTGTATTAAAATTAATATACAAAATGCACGTACAATAAGGGAAATTTGTATAGAAAAAATATACAAAATGCACATAAAACAATGTATATTTGTTTCAAAATATATATACGAATACACATAAAATAACGTATATTTCTATAGAAATATATATAAAAAATACACATGAAATGACGTAAATACGTATAAAAATATATATACACAATACAATAATGTAAATTCGCATCAAAATAAATAAACAAAATATCAATAAAAGAATGTGTATTTGTATGAAAATAGATATACAAAATACACATAAAATAGTGTAAATTTGTATAAAACTCTTTTAAAAAAATACACAAAAATAATTTAAATTTGTATAAAAATATATATACAAAATACACATAAAACTAGTTAAATTTCTATTGAAATACATATACAAAATTCACATAAAATAATGTAAATTTGAATGAAAATATATAAACAAATACACTTAAAATAACGTAAATTTGTATGAAATATATATAGAAAATACATATTAAATAATGTAAATATGTATAAAAAATATATACAAAACACAAATAGAATAATGTAAAATAGTATCAAAATAAATACACAGAATATTAATAAAATAATGTAAATTTGTATGAAAATAAAGATGCAAAATACCCATAAAACAACGCATATTTTATGAAAATATATATACCAAAATACACATAAAATATTTAAATTTGTATTACAATAAATATACAAAATGCACATACAATAAAGTAAATTTGTATTGAAATAGATATGCAAAATACACATAAAACAATGTAAATTTGTTTCAAAATATATAAACGAATACACATAAAATAACGTGAATTTCAATAAATATATATACAAAATACACATAAAATGAAGTAAATACGTATAAGAAAATGTATACAAAATACACATAAAATAATGTAAACTCGTATCAAAATAAATAAACTAAATGCCAATAAAAGAATGTTTACTTGTATAAATATAAATATGCAAAATACACATAAAATAAAATTGTATAAAACTATATACAAAAATAAACAAAAATAATTAAATTTGTATGAAAATAGATATACAAAAGACACATAAAATAAGCTAAATTTGAATTGAAATAAATATAGAAAATACATAAAATAATGTAAATTTGTATCAAAATATATATTCAAATACACATATATTAAAATTAATATACAAAATGCGTATATAATAAGGTAAATTTGTATTGAAAAAATATGTAACATACACGTTTACTCATAGAAAATTATATTATTTTATTGGTATTTTGTTTATTTATTTTGATACGAATTACATGATTATATGTGTATTTTGTACATATTTTTTATACGTATTTACATTATTTAATGTGTATTTTGTTTATATATTTTCATACAAATTTACGTTATTATATGTGTATTGGTATTAATATTTTGATACAAATTTACTTTATTTCATGTATTTTGTATATATATTTCAATTCAAATTTAGCTTATTTTGTTTGTATTTTGTATATATTTTCATACAAATTTAATTACTTCTTTGTATTTTTGTATATAGTTTTATATAAATTTACGTTATTTTATGTATTTTGTATATTTATATTTATACAAATACACATTCTTTATTTGTATTTTGTTTATTTATTTTGATACGAATTTACATTATTTTATGTGTTTTTTATACATTTTTTATACGTATTTACTTCATTTTATGTGTATTTTGTATATATATTTTTATAGAAATCTACGTTATTTTATGTGTATTCGTATATATATTTTGAAACAAATTTACATTGTTTTATATGTATTTTGCATATCTATTTCAATACAAATTTACCTTATTGTATGTGTTTTTTGTATATTTATTTTAATACAAATTTAATTTTTTGATGTGTATTTTGGTATATATATTTTTATAAATAAAAAAATGCGTTATTTTATGGGTATTTTGCTTCCTTATTTTCATACAAATTTACATTATTTTATTAATATTCTGTGTATTTATTTTGATACGATTTTACATTATTCTATTTGTGATTTGTACATATTTTTTTTATACATATTTACGTTATTTTAAGTGTATTTGTTTATGTATTTTCATTCAAATTTACATTATTTTATGTGTATTTTGTGTATGTATTTCAATACAAATTTACCTTATTTTATGTGTATTTTGTATATTTATTTTCATACAAATTTAAAATATTTTTGTGTATTTTTGTATATAGTTTGATGCAAGTTTAGGTTATTTTATGTGTATTTTGTATATCTATTTTCATACAAACACACATTCTTTTATTGATATTTTGTTTATTTATTTTGACTCGAATTTTATGTCAATTTGTTTTCATTTCATACAAATTTACATTATTTTATGTGTATTTTGTGCATGTATTTAAATACAAATTCAACTAATTATATGTGTATTTTGTATATCTATTTTCATACAAAATTGAAATTTATTTTTTTGTTTTTTTGTATATATTTTTATTCAAATTTTCGTAATCTTATAAAAATATATATACCAAAATACACATAAAATATTTAAATTTGCATTGAAATAAATATACAAAATGCACATACAATAAGGTAAATTTGTATTGAAAGAGATATGCAAAAATACATATAAAACAATGTAAATTTGTTTCAAAATATATATACGAATACAAATAAAATAAAGTAGATTTCTATAAAAATATATATACAAAATACACTTAAAATTAAGTAAATACGTATAAAAAAATGTATACAAAATACACATAAAATAATGTAAATTCGAATTAAAATAAATAAACAAAATACTAATAAAAGAATGTGTATTTGGATAAATATAAATATACAAAATACACATACAAAATAAACATTAAATAAGATAGATTTATAAAAAAATATACGTACAAAATACACATAAAATAATATAAATTTATATAAAAATATATATACAAATACACATAAAATACCATGAATTTGTATAAAAATATATATTCAAAATAAATATTAAATAATGTAAAAGCGTATAAAAATATATATACAAAGTACATATAAAATAATGTAAATTCGTATCAATATAAATCAACAAAACACCAATAAAATAATATATATTTGAATGAAAATAAATTTACAAAATACACATAACATAACTAAAATTTGTATTAAAATATATACAAAAATCCATAGAAATAATTTGAGTTTGTATGAAAATATATATACAAAATACACATAAAACTAGGTAAATTTCTTTTGAAATGTATATACAAAATACCCATAAAATATTGTAAATTTGTGTCAAAATATATAAACAAATACACATAAAATATATACAAAATACACATAGAATAATGTCAATACGTATCAAAATGAATGAGCAGAATATCAATAAAATAATGTAAATTTGTATGAAAATAAAGATGCAAAATACCCCAAAAATAAAGCATATGTTTATAAAAATACAGATACAAAAATACACATCGAATAATTAAGTTTGTATTAAAATTAATATACAAAATGCTTATATAATAAGGTAAATTTGTATTGAAAAAATATGCAACATACACGTTTACTCATACAAATTTATATTATTTTATTGGTATTTTGTTTATTTATTTTGATACGAATTACATGATTATATGTGTATTTTGTACATATTTTTAAACATAAAATAACGTAAATTTGTATGAAAAATATATACAAAATACACAGAATAATGTCAATTCGTATCAAAATGAATGAGCAGAATATCAATAAAATAATGTAAATTTGTATGAAAATAAAGATGCAAAATACCCAAAAAATAAAGCATATGTTTATAAAAATAGATACAAAAATACACATCGAATAATTAAATTTGTATTAAAATTAATATACAAAATGCGTATATAATAAAGTAAATTTGTATTGAAAAAATATGCAACATACACGTTTACTCATACAAATTTATATTATTTTATTGGTATTTTGTTTATTTATTTTGATACGAATTACATGATTATATGTGTATTTTGAACATATTTTTTTATACGTATTTACATTATTTAATGTGTATTTTGTTTATATATTTTCATACAAATTTACGTTATGATATGTGTATTTGTATAAATATTTTGATACAAATTTACTTTATTTCATGTATTTTGTATATATATTTCAATTCAAATTTAGCTTATTTCGTGTGTATTTTGTATATATTTTCATACAAATTTAATTACTTCTGTGTATTTTTGTATATAGTTTTATATAAATTTACGTTATTTTGTGTATTTTGTATATTTATATTCATACAAATACACATTCTTTTATTGGTATTTTGTTTATTTATTTTGATACGAATTTATATTATTTTATGTGTATTTTGTATACATTTTTTTATACGTATTTACTTCATTTTATGTGTATTTTGTATATATATTTTTATAGAAATCTACGTTATTTTATGTGTATTCGTATATATATATATATATTTTGAATCAAATTTACATTGTTTTATATGTATTTTGTATATTTATTTCAATACAAATTTAAATATTTTATGTGTATACATGTACAAAAAATACGTAAAATAATGTAGATTTGTATGAAATGAAAACAAATACATTTTATATAAAATATTTATACAAAATACACATAGAATAATGTAAAATCATATTAAAATAAATACACAGAATATCAATAAAATAATGTAAATTTGTATGAAAATAAAGATGCAAAATACCCATAAAATAAAGCATATTTTTATAAAAATACATATACAAAAATACACATAGATTAATCAAATTTGTATTAAAATTAATATACAAAATGCACATACAATAAGGTAAATTTGTATTGAAAAAATATGCAAAATACACATAAAACAATGTAAATTTGTTTCAAAATATATATACGAATACACATAAAATAACGCAGAATTCTATAGAAATATATATACAAAATACACTTGAAATAATGTAAATACGTATAAAAATATATATACAAAATACACATTAAATAATGTTAATTCGTGTCAAAATAAATAAACAAAATATCATGAAAAGAATGTGTATTTGTATGAAAATAGATATACAAAATACACATAAAATAACCTAAATTTGTATAAAACTATAAACAAAAATACACAAAAAAATTTAAACGTATGAAAATAAATATACAAAAAACATATAAAATTAGGTAAATTTGTATTGAAATACATATACAAAATACACATAAAATAATGTAAATTTGAATGAAAATATATAAACAAATAGACTTAAAATAACGTAAATTTGTATCAAATATATATACAAAAAAAACATTAAATAATGTAAATATGTATAAAAAAAATATATACAAAACACAAATAAAATAATGTAAAATCGTATCAAAATAAATACAGAAAATATTAATAAAATAATGTAAATTTGTATGAAAATTAAGATGCAAAATACCCATAAAATAACGCATTTTTTATAAAAATATATATACGAAAAAACATAAAATATTTGATTTTGTATTAAAATAAATAGATATACAAAATACACATTAAATAAGCTAAATTTGAATTGAAATATATATACAAAAAACATAAAATAATGTAAATTTGTATCAAAATACTTATACAAATACACATATAATAACGTAAATTTGTATAAAAATACATAAACAAAATACACATTAAATAATGTAAATACGTATAAAAAAAAATGTACAAAATACACAAATAATCATGTAATTCGTATCAAAATAAATTGACAAAATACCAATAAAATAATGAAAATTTCTATGAGAAAACATATACAAAATACACATAAATAACGCAAATATCAATAAAAATATATATAATATAATATATTTTTATACATATTTAAAATATTTAATGTATATTTTGTATATATATTTTACCCAAATTTACGTTATTTTATATGTATTTGTTTATATATTTTAATAAAAATTTATATTATTTTATGTGAGTTTTGTATATGTATTTCAATACAAATTTGCCTTACTTTATGTGTATTTTGCATATCTATTTTCAAACAAATTTAAATGTACAAAATACACATACAAAATAAACATAAAATAAGGTAAATTTGTAATGAAATATATGTACAAAATACACATAAAATAATGTAAATTTATATGAAAATATATATTCAAATACACATAAAATACCATGAATTTGTATAAAATTATACATTCAAAATAAATATTAAATAATGTAAATGCGAATAAAAATATATATAAAAAGTACATATAAAATAATGTAAATTCGTATCAATATAAATCAACAAAATACCAATAAAATAATATATATTTGAATGAAAACAGATTTACAAAATAAACATAACATAACTAAAATTTGTATTGAAATATATACAAAAATACGTATAAATAATTTGAGTTTGTATGAAAATAGATATTCAAAATACACATAAAACTAGGTAAATTTCTTTTGAAATATATATACAAAATACCCATAAAATATTGTAAATTTGTATCAAAATATATAAATAAATACACATAAAATAACGTAAATTTGTATGAAAAATATATACAAAATACACATAGAATAATGTCAAATCGTATCAAAATGAATGAGCAGAATATCAATAAAATAATGTAAATTTGTTTGAAAATAAAGATGCAAAATACCCATAAAATAAAGCATATTTTTATAAAAATACATATACAAAAATTTACATTATTTGATATGTATTTTGTATATATATTTTTATACGTATTTACATAATTTCATATGTATTTTGTATATATATATATATATATATATATATATATATATATATATATATATATATATATATATATATATATATATATATATATATATATATATATATATATATATATATATATATATATATATATATATATATATATATATATATATATGTATTTTGAAACATATTTACATTGTTTTATATGTATTTTTGAATATCTCTTTAAATACAAATTTACCTTACTGTATATGCATTTTGTATATTTATTTCAATACAAATTTAAATATTTTATGTGTATTTTGGTATATATATTTTTATAAAAAATGCGAAAATTTTTGGGAATTTTGCATCTTTATTTTCATACAAATTTACATTATTTTATTGATATTCTGTGTATTTATTTTGATACGATTTTACATTATTCTATTTGTTTTTTGTATATATTTTTTTATACACATTTACATTATTTAACGTGTATCTTGCATATATATTTTATACAAATTTACGTTATTTTAAGTGTATTTGTTTTTATATTTTCATTCAAATTTACATTTATTTTAATTCGAAATTACATTATTTTATGTGTATTTTGTATACATTTTTTTATACGTATTTACTTAATTTTATGTGTATTTTGTATATATATTTTTATAGAAATCTACGTTTTTTTATTTGTATTCGTATATATATTTTGAAACAAATTTACATTGTTTTATATGTATTTTTGCATATCTCTTTCAATACAAATTTACCTTATTGTATGTGCATTTTGTATATTTATTTCAATGCAAATTTAAATATTTTATGTGTATTTTGGTATATATATTTTTATAAGAAATGCGCTATTTTATGGGAATTTTGCATCTTTATTTTCATACAAATTTACATTATTTTATTAATATTCGGTGTATTTATTTTGATACGATGTTACGTTATTCTATTTGTTTTTTATATATACTTTTTTATACATATTTACATTATTTAATGTGTATCTTGCATATATATTTTATACAAATTTATTATCTATTATCTATTTTCATACAAATACACATTCTTTTCATGATATTTTGTTTATTTATTTTGACACGAATTTACATTATTTGATATGTATTTTGTATATATATTTTTATACGTATTTACATAATTTCATATGTATTTTGTATATATATTTCTATAGAAATCTACTTTATTTTATGTGTATTCGTATATATATTTTGAAACAAATTTACATTGTTTTATATGTATTTTTGAATATCTCTTTCAATACAAAATTACCTTACTGTATATGCATTTTGTATATTTATTTCAATACAAATTTAAATATTTTATGTGTATTTTGGTAAATATATTTTTATAAAAAATGCGATAATTTTGGGGAATTTTGTATCTATATTTTCATACAAATTTACATTATTTTTTTGATATTCTGTTTATTTATTTTGATACGATTTTACATTATTCTATTTGTTTTTTGTATATATATTTTTCATACACATTTACATTATTTAATTTCTATCTTGCATATATATTTTATACAAATTTACGTTATTTTAAGTGTATTTGTTTATATATTTTCATTCAAATTTACATTATTTGATGTGTATTTTGTATATTTATTTCAATACAAATTTACCTAATTTTATGTGTATTTTGTATATTTCTTTTCAAACAAATTTAAATTATTTTTTGTGTATTTTTGTATATAGTTTTATACAAATTTAGGTTATTTTATGTACGCATTTACATTATTTAGTGTGTGTTTTGTATATATATTTTTTTGCAAATTTACTTTATTTTATGTGCATTTTTGTACATATATTTTCATAGAAATTTGCGTTATTTGTATATGTTTTCTCATACAAATTTACATTATTTTATTGCTATTTTGTTTATTTATTTTGATACGAATTACATGATTATATGTGTATTTTGTACATATTTTTTTATACGTATTTACATTACTTAATGTGTATTTTGTTTATATATTTTTAAACAAATCTACGTTATTATATGTATTTGTATAAATATTTTGATACAGATTTACATTATTTTATGTATTTTGTATGTACATTTTCATACAAATTTAATTACTTCTGTGTATTTTTGTATACAGTTTTATACAAATTTACGATATTTTATGTGTATTTTGTATATTTATATTTTTACAAATACACATTTTTTATACGTATTTACTTAATTTTATGTGTATTTTGTATATATATTTTTATAGAAATCTACGTTTTTTTATTTGTATTCGTATATATATTTTGAAACAAATTTACATTGTTTTATATGTATTTTTGCATATCTCTTTCAATACAAATTTACCTTATTGTATGTGCATTTTGTATATTTATTTAAATACAAATTTAAATATTTTATGTGTATTTTGGTATATATATTTTTATAAGAAATGCGCTATTTTATGGGAATTTTGCATCTTTATTTTCATACAAATTTACATTATTTTATTAATATTCGGTGTATTTATTTTGATACAATTTTACATTATTCTATTTTTTTGTATATACTTTTTATACATATTTACATTATTTAATGAGTATCTTGCATATATATTTTATACAAATTTATTATCTATTATCTATTTTTATACAAATACACATTCTTTTCATGATATTTTGTTTATTTATTTTGACACGAATTTACATTATTTGATATGTATTTTGTATATATATTTTTATACGTATTTACATAATTTCATATGTATTTTGTATATATATTTCTATAGAAATCTACTTTATTTTATGTGTATTCGTATATATATTTTGAAACAAATTTACATTGTTTTATATTTATTTTTGAATATCTCTTTTAATACAAATTTACCTTGCTGTATATGCATTTTGTATATTTATTTCAATACAAATTTAAATATTTTATGTGTATTTTGGTATATATATTTTTATGAAAAATGCGATATTTTTTGGGAATTTTGCATCTTTATTTTCATACAAATTTACATTATTATATTGATATTCTGGGTATTTATTTTGATACGATTTTACATTATTCTATTTGTTTTTTGTATATTTTTTTTATACACATTTACATTATTTAATGTGTATCTTGCTTATATATTTTATACAAATTTACGTTATTTTAAGTGTATTTGTTTTTATATTTTCATTCAAATTTACATTTATTTTAATTCGAAAATACATTATTTTATGAGTATTTTGTATACATTTTTTTATACGTATTTACTTAATTTTATGTGTATTTTGTATATATATTTTTATAGAAATCTACGTTTTTTTATTTGTATTCGTATATATATTTTGAAACAAATTTACATTGTTTTATATGTATTTTTGCATATCTCTTTCAATACAAATTTACCTTATTGTATGTGCATTTTGTATATTTATTTCAATGCAAATTTAAATATTTTATGTGTATTTTGGTATATATATTTTTATAAAAAATGCGCTATTTTATGGGAATTTTGCATCTTTATTTTCATACAAATTTACATTATTTTATTAATATTCGGTGTATTTATTTTGATACGATGTTACATTATTCTATTTATTTTTTATATATACTTTTTTATACATATTTACATTATTTAATGTGTATCTTGCATATATATTTTATACAGATTTATTATCTATTATCTATTTTCATACAAATACACATTCTTTTCATGATATTTTGTTTATTTATTTTGACACGAATTTACATTATTTGATATGAATTTTGTATATATATTTTTATACGTATTTACATAATTTCATATGTATTTTGTATATATATTTCTATAGAAATCTAATTTATTTTATGTGTATTCGTATATATATTTTGAAACAAATTTACATTGTTTTATATGTATTTTTGAATATCTCTTTCAATACAAATTTACCTTACTGTATATGCATTTTGTATATTTTTTTCAATACAATTTTAAATATTTTATGTGTATTTTGGTAAATATATTTTTATAAAAACTGCGATAATTTTAGGGAATTTTGTATCTTTATTTTCACACAAATTTACATTATTTTATTGATATTCTGTGTATTTATTTTGATACGATTTGACATTATTCTATTTGTTTTTTGTATATATATTTTTTATACACATTTACATTATTTAATGTGTATCTTGCATATATATTTTATACAAATTTACGTTATTTTAAGTGTATTTGTTGATATATTTTCATTCAAATTTACATTATTTGATGTGTATTTTGTGTATGTATTTCAATACAAATTTACCTAATTTTATGTGTATTTTGTATATTTCTTTTCAAACAAATTTAATTTATTTTTGTGTATTTTTGTATATTGTTTTATACAAATTTAGGTTATTTTATGTACGCATTTACATTATTTAGTGTGTGTTTTGTATATATATTTTTTTGCAAATTTACTTTATTTTATGTGCATTTTTGCACATATATTTTTATAGAAATTTGCGTTATTTGTATATGTTTTCTCATACAAATTTACATTATTTTATTGCTATTTTGTTTATTTATTTTGATACGAATTACATGATTATATGTGTATTTTGTACATATTTTTTATACGTATTTACATTACTTAATGTGTATTTTGTTTATATATTTTTAAACAAATCTACGTTATTATATGTATTTGTATAAATATTTTGATACAGATTTACATTATTTTATGTATTTTGTATGTACATTTCAATTCAAATTTAGCTTAATTTAGCTGTATTTTGTATATATATTTTCATACAAATTTAATTACTTCTGTGTATTTTTGTATATAGTTTTATACAAATCTACGATATTTTATGTGTATTTTGTATATTTATATTTTTACAAATACACATTCTTTTACTGGTATTTTGTTTATTTATTTTGATACGATTTTTATGTATTTTTTGTATTCATTTTTTTATACGTATTTACTTCATTTTATGTGTATTTTGTACATATTTTTTATAGAAATCTACGTTATTTTATGTGTATTCGTATATATATTTTGAAACAAATTTACATTGCTTTATATGTATTTTGCATATCTATTTCAATACAAATTTGCAAATTTACTTTATTTTATGTGCATTTGTATATGTTTTCTCATACAAATTTACATTATTTTATTGCTATTTTGTTTATTTATTTTGATACGATTTAACATTATTCTATGTGTTTTTTGTATATATTTTTTTTATACATATTTACATTATTTAATGTTCATTTTGTATATATATTTTATCCAAATTTACATTATTTTATGTGTATTTGTTTATATATTTTCATACATATTTACATTATTTTATGTGTTTTTTGTATATATATTTTTCTACGTATTTAAATTACATTTTCAAAAAAAAACTACGTTATTTTATTGTGTGTATAAGTATATATTTTGATACAAATTTTATACAAATTCATGTTATTTAATGTGTATTTGTATATATATTTCCATACAAATTTATATTATTTTATGTGTATTTTTTCATATATTTCATTACAAATTTACATTATTTTATGTTTATTTTGTATATTTATTTCATTCAATTTTAAATTTGTATTTGTATTTGTATTTAGGTTATTTTATGTGTATTTTGTATATATATTTTCATCCAAAATTACATTATTTTATTGGTATTTCTTAATTTAATTCGATACGAATTTAGATTATTTCATAGGTATTTTGTATACATATTCTTATACTCATTTACATTATCTAATGCAGTGGTTCCCAAACTGGGGGCCATGGCCCCCTGGGGGGCCATATAGCAGAATGTAGGGGGCCATAATCTGAGGCTATGCATAAATAAAACCAAGAGTTTGGGTAGGTAGCCAGTGGAGGGAACTTACAGGTTCAGTACAGGTTTGTGCAATGCCTTGCTGCCAGACACATGGGTAATACGTCCCTTTTTTTCTTTTTATCTGATTCTGTGTTCTTGACAAAACAAGACATGGGGATGTATTAGGGAAGCAAGATAATTTTAACTCAACATAATTCTAATCTAAGGCTTCCTAAGCTGTGTATTCTGTATGATAACCTGGTCTTGAATCTTACGTATCAGCAAGGATGTTCATATTATTCAGTTAACCAGACATTCACAGTTACAACATTGATCACCGTGTGTGCCTCCCCATATAATCAGTTTCCTCCCACCTGTGAATACTTCAGTATTATATGAACTTAAGCCAACATCAATACCACTTTAATGGTAAGTAAGCCCTGCATCATGAAGTATATTAAGAAGGTAAATAATATCTGCTGTATTTATGCACATTCTATAACTTTTGTGTAACGTTAAATCTAACTTCCTTTCTACCTCATATTTATCATTTTATTATTCTAATCATGGGTGATGACATATGTTTGCGGTGTTAGAAATAGCAGTTTTTTGTTTGTGCATTGCAGGTACAGTGATGGCTTCTAATAAGAAACGCAACTATGATGACAACTACCTGGATTTTGGATTTACAAGCATCACTGATAAAGGTGTAGTGAAGCCTCAGTGTGTGATTTGTCACAAAATACTCACAGCTGAATCACTAAGGCCCAGTAAGCTTAGATTACATCTGGAAACCAAGCATCCTCAACATGTTGGCAAAGATCGTTCCTTCTTTAGTCGACAAGAATTGAACATGAAGAGACAGCGACTTGATGCCAGTGGTTCCTTTCATCAACAAAATGCTGCCGTAGTGGAGGCATCATTTCTTGTAGCCCTTGAAATAGCAAAGAAAAAGAAGCCTCACACAATTGGGGAGGAATTAATTTTGCCATGTGCCTATTCAATGGTTAAGATTGTTTTGGGTGAGAAAAGTGCTGCAAAGCTGAATGCTATTTCACTCTCAAATAATACAGTGCAACGCCGAATCTCCCAAATATCTGATGACATCAGAGAGCAGGTGATACAGGAAATCAAAAGAGCTGGATTATTCAGTATTCAACTCGATGAGTCCACTGACGTCCAGTCCTGCTCACAACTCCTGGCTTTTGTAAGGTATGTTCATGATGAGGATCTGAAGGAGGAATTCTTGTTTTGTGAGCCTCTTGAACAATCTACAAAAGGTGAAGATGTAATGCAGAAACTTACAGAATTCTTTGAATCTGAAGGTCTTGACTGGGGCAATCTTTGTGGGATATGCACAGACGGGGCTCCAGCCATGTTGGGTTCTCAGTCAGGTTTTGTTACAAGAGTTATACAAAAAGCACCAAATGCTATCCCTCTTCACTGCATGATCCACAGGCAAGCTCTTGCATCAAAAACGCTACCCTCAGAATTACAGGACACTCTGAATACAATTATAAAGACAGTTAACTTTGTAAAAGGTAGTGCTCTTAACACACGCCTTTTCAAGAGACTCTGCCAAGATATGGATGCAGCTCATGAGACCCTCCTATTTCATACAGCAGTTCGCTGGCTATCAAAAGGAAATGTAGTTCAACGTGTATTTGAGCTCAGAGAAGAGATCAGCCTCTTTCTCAGAATACAGAACAAGCAAGATTTGCTGTCAGCATGGTCTGCAGATAGCTTCGAAATACGGCTAGCCTATCTTGTTGACATATTTGAACAGTTGAACACACTGAACCTGGAACTCAAGGAAAGGAAGCTTGATAATCGATTTTGTGGACAAAATCAAGCTTTCATTCGTAAGATGGAGGTGGGCGCAAAGTTGGAATGGGAAACTTGGCAATGCTGGAGACAGTGTCAGAAATTGTAGAGAAGTGTGATGTTGCTACGCAGGAACGATTACCAACATCTTGAGGCCTTGGAAGGGAGTTTAAAGATACTTCCCAGATATCCAAAGCCTAACTTCTCGGCTAGTAAGGGCCCCCTTCACTGCTGCAGTGACATGCATTCCTGATGACAATGATGATGGCCAAACTGAGCTGTTGACACTTCAGGAGAATTCAGGAGCTAAGATGAAGTTTGAACTGAATCTCTCACAGTATTTTGGTCATCAATGGCAGCTTCATACCCAAACTTATGTGACTTAGCTTTTCGCCACCTCCTACCATTTTCATCAACTTATTCCTGCGAGGCTGCATTCTCTCAACTACTCCACATTAAAACGAAATATCGCAACAGACTTGAAGTGAAGCATGACCTACGGTGTGCTTTAAGTGAAACAAAACCAAGAATCAAGAAGCTTGTTGATAATCTGCAACATCACCCTTCACACTGAGTGGAATGGGGATTCAAAAGTGAAGGAAACATGAACGTGGCATGAACGTTCAGAAGCAAATGGTCTGGGAGGAGGTGGGTGTGTGGCCACTGAAGGCCATGGTTGTGGCAGTTAATTATGACTCCCTATGATAGCATTTCATTTCAGAATTACAAAGTTATCAGATTTGTAAGATTCAAAGATCAGATCACATTGCGTGGGATTAATACACTTTTTCAATCCAGTGGAATTTCTTTGTTTCTTATTTTTTTTGCTTATTGCTGAAACAGCTTTTCACAATAATGCAATTTTTAATTACTCTACATATGAATTTTTTAATGTGCATTATATTACTTCTTTAGTACCATTTCAATAATTATAGGAGATTCAGCAAAGGCAAAATACAAATTTCTTTATTAATAATTAATAAAAGAAAAAATAACAAATGGAATCAATAAAATTACAGGATTTGCTAGAGTGGTTTTTATATGGACCTAATGAGTGTAGGACTGTAGACAGTCACGGGTTATGGTTGTGGGGGGGGGCCATGGACAAGGATCATGTATGAAAAGTGGGTAACGACCAGAAAAAGTTTGGGAACCACTGATCTAATGTGTGTTTTGTATATATATTTTTATGCAAATTTATTTCATGTTCATTTTTGTACATATATTTTTATAGAAATTTGCGTTATTTTATGTACATAGTTTTATATAAATTTACGTTATTTTATGTGCATTTTGTATATTTATATTTATACAAATACACATTCTTGTATTGGTATATTGTTTATTTACATTTAAACGAATTTACATTATTTTATGTGTATTTTGTATACATTTTTTTATACGTATTTACTTAATTTTATGTGTATTTTATATATGTATTTTTATAGAAATCTACGTTATTTTATGTGTATTCGTATATATATTTTGAAACAAATTTACACTGTTTTATGTGTATTTTTTAATACAAATTTACCTTATTGGATGTGCATTTTGTATATTAATTTTAATACAAATTTAATTATTCTATGTGTATTTTTGTATATGTATTTTTAAAAAAAATATGCTTTATTTTATGGGTATTTTGCATCTTTATTTTCATACAAATTTAAATTATTTTATTGAAATTCTTTGTACTTATTTTGATACGATTTTACATTATTCTGTGTATAACAAAAATAAATACAGAATACACAAAAATAGATATACAAAATACATATAAACAATGTAAATTTGTTTCAAAATATATATACGAATACACATGAAATAAGGATTTTGTATATATATTTCAATTCAAATTTAGCTTATTTTGTGTGTATTTTGTATATCTATTTTCATACAAATTTAATTACTTCTGTGTATTTTTGTATATAGTTTTATACAAATTTACGTTATTTTAAGTGCATTTTGTATATTTATATTTATACAAATACACATTCCCTTATTGGTATTTTGTTTATTTATATTTATACGAATTTACATTATTTTATGTGTATTTTGTATACATTTTTGATTCGTATTTACTTAATTTTATTTGTATTTTGTATATATATATATATATATATATATATATATATATATATATATATATATATATATATATATATATATATATATATATATATATATATATATATATATTTATAGAAATCTACGTTATTTTATGTGTATTCGTATATATATTTTGAAACAAATTTACATTGTTTTATATGTATTTTGCATATCTATTTCAATACAAATTTACCTTATTGTATGTGCATTTTGTATATTTATTTTAATTCAAATATTTTATGTGTATTTTGGTATATATAATTTTATAAAAAATGCGTTATTTTATAGGTATTTTGCATCATAGTTTTTATACAAATGTACATTATTTTATTAATATTCTGTGTATATATTTTGATACGATTTTATATTATACTATTTGTGTTTTGTATATATTTTTTTATACATATTTTCATTATTTAATGTGTATTTTTATATATATTTTATACAAATTAACGTTATTTTAAGTGTATTTATTTATATAATTTCATTCAAATTTACATTATTTTATGTGTATTTTGTATATGTATTTCAATACAAATTTACCTAATTTTATGTGTATTTTGTATATTTATTTTCGTACAAATTTAAATTATTTTTGTGTTTTTTTGTATATACATATAGAGTAAATTTCTATGAAAATATATATTCAAAATACATATAAAATTATGTAAATAAGTATAAAAATATATATATCAAAAACACCAAAAAAAATGAAAATTCGTATCAAAATAAATAAACAAAATTCCGATAAAAGAACGCATATTTGTAGGAAAATAAATATACGAAATACACATAAAATTACTAAAATTTGAATAAAAATATATACAAAAAAACAAAAAAATAAATTTCAATTTGTATGAAAATAAATATATACAAAATACACATATAATTAGCTAAATTTATATTTAAATACATGTACAAAATACACATAAAATAATGTAAATTTGTACGTTCTTTTATCGGAATTTTGTTTATTGATTTTGATACGAATTTTCATTATTTTAGGTGTATTTGATATATATATATATATATATATATATATATATATATATATATATATATATATATATATATATTTATATATATATATATATATATATATATATATATATATATATATATATATATATATATATATATATATATATATATATATATATATATTTCTATACTTATTTACATAATTTTATATGTATTTTTAATATATATTTTCATAGAAATTTACTCTATTTTATGTGTATTCGTATATATATTTTGATACAAATTTACATTGTTTATGTGTATTTCGCATATCTATTTCAATACAAATTTTCTTTATTGTATGTGCCTTTTGTATATTTATTTTGATATAAATTTAATTATTTTATGTGTATTTTTGTATATATATTTTTAAACAAATATGCGTTATTATATGGATATTTTCATACAAATTTACATTATTTTATTGATAGTCTGTTTATTTATTTTGATACGATTTTACGTTATTCTGTGTATTTTGTATACATATTTTTAGACATATTTACATTATTTAATGTATATTTTGTACATATATTTTATGGAAATTTACGTTATCTTATGTGTATTTGTTTATATAGTTTCATACAAATTTACATTATTTTATGTGTATTTTGTATATATATTTCAATAAAAATTTGCCTAATTTCATGAGTATTTTGCATATCTATTTTCAAACAAATTTAAATTATTTTTGTGTATTTTGTATATATATTTTCCTTCAAATATACATTCTTTTAGAGGAAATTTTGTCTATTTATTTTGATACGAATTTACATTATTTTATGTGTATTTTGTATATATATTTTTTATGTATTTACATTATTTAATGTGTATTTTGTATATATATTTTCATAAAAATTTACGTTATCTTTTTGTGTGTATTCGTATATATTTTGATACAAATTTACTTTATTTTATGTGTTTTTTGCATATCTATTTCAATAAAAATCTACCTTATTGTATGTGTATTTTGTATATTTATTTTAATACAAATTTAATTATTTTATGTGTATTTTTGTATATATATTTTTTTTAAATATGAGTTATTTTATGGGTATATTGCAACTTTAATTTTATAAATTTTTACATTACGTACATATAAAATAATACAAATTTAATTATTCTATGGTAAATTTGTTTCAAAATATATATACGAATACACATAAAATAACGTTGATTTCTATAGGAATATATATATACAAAATACACATGAAATGATGTAAATACGTATAAAAATGTATATACAAAATACACATTAAATACTGTAAATTCGCGTCAAAATAAATAAACAAAATATCTATAAAAGAATGTGTATTTGTATGAAAATAGATATACAAAATACACATAAAATAACCTAAATTTGTATCAAACTATATACAAAAATACACAAAAATATTTTAAATTTGTATGAAAATAAATATACAAAATACACATAAAATTAGGTAAATTTGTATTGAAATACATATACAAAATACACATAAAATAATGTAAATTTGAAAGAAAAGACATAAACAAATACACTTAAAATAACGTAAATTTGTATAAAAAAAAATATATACAAAACACAAATAGAATAATGTAAAATCGTATCAAAATAAATACACAGAATATTAATAAAATAATGTAAATTTGTATGAAAATAAAGAGGCAAAATACCCATAAAATAACGCATTTTTTTATTTATAAAAATATATATACCAAAATACACATAAAAAAATTAAATTTGAATTAAAATAAATATATAAAAAACACATACAATAAGGTAAATTTGTATTGAAATAGATATGCAAAATGCATATAAAACAATGTAAATTTGTATTAAAATATATATACGAATACACATAAAATAACGTAGATTTTTATAAAAATATATATACAAAATACACATAAAATGAAGTAAATACGTATAAAAAAATGTATACAAAATACACATAAAATAATGTAAATTCGTATCAAAATAAATATACAAAATACCAATAAAAGAATGTGTATTTGTATAAATATAAATATACAAAATACACATAAAATAACGTAAATTTATATAAAACTATATACAAAAATACACAGAAGTATTTTAATTTGTATGAAAATAGACATACAAAATAAGGTAAATTCGTTTCAAATTCAATAAACAAAATTCAGATAAAAGAACGTATATTTGAAGAAAAAATAAATATACAAAATACACATAAAATAACGAGAATTTGTATGAAAATAAATAAAAAAATAAACAAAAATAATTTCAATTTGTATGAAAATAAATATACAAAATACACATGTATTTTGTATATCTATTTTCACACAAATTTAATTACTTTTGTGTATTTTTGCATATAGTTTTATATAAATTTACGTTATTTTATTTGTATTTTGTATATTTATATTTATACAATACACATTCTTTTATTAGTATTTTGTTTATTTATTTTGATACGAGCTTACATTATTTTATATGTATTTTGTATACCTTTTTTTATACGTATTTACTTCATTTTATGTGTATTTTGTATATTTATTTTCATAGAAATCTACGTTATTTTATATGTATTCGTATATATATTTTGAAAAAAAATTTACATGGTTTTATATGTATTTTGCATATCTATTTCAATACAAATTTACCTTATTGTATGTGCATTTTTTATATTTATTTTAATACAAATTCAAATATTTTATGTGTGTCTTGGTATAAATATTTTTATAAAAAATGCGTTATTTTATGGGTATTTTGCATCTTAATTTTCATACAAATTTACATTATTTTATTAATATTCTGTGTATTTATTTTGATACGATTTTATATTATTCTATTTCTGTTTTGTATATATTTTTTTATACATATTTACATTATTTAATGTGTATTTTTTATATATATTTTAAACAAATTTACGTTATTTTAAGTGTATTTGTTTATATATTTTCATTCAAATTTACATTATTTTATGTGTATTTTGTAAATGTATTTCAATACAAATTTACCTAATTTTATGTGTATTTTGTATACTTATCTTCATACAAATTTACATTGTTTTATGTGTATTTTTTATATGTATTTCAATAAAAATTTGCCTAATTTCATGTGTATTTTGCATATCTATTTTCAAACAAATTTAAATTATTTTTGTATATTTTTGTATATATTTTTATACAAATTTTTGTTATTTTATTTGTATTTTGTATATATACTTTCCTACAAATATACATTCTTTTAGAGGAAATTTTGTTTATTTATTTTGATACGAATTTACATTATTTTATGTGTATTTTGTATATATATTTTTCTATGTATTTACATTATTTAATGTGTATTTTGTATATATATTTTCATAAAAATTTACATTATTTTATTGTGTGTATTGGTATATATTTTGATACAAATTTACTTTATTTTATGTGTTTTTTGCATATCTATTTCAATAAAAATCTATTTTATTGTATGCGTATTTTGTATATTTATTTTAATACAAATTTAATTATTTTATGTGTATTTTTGTATATATTTTTTTTAAATATGAGTTATTTTATGGGTATATTGCATCTTTAATTTTATAAATTTTTACATTACGTACATTTAAAATAATACAAATTTAATTATTCTATGGTAAATTTGTTTCAAAATATATATACGAATACACATAAAATAACGTTGATTTCTATAGGAATATATATACAAAATACACATGAAATGATGTAAATACGTATAAAAATATATATACAAAATACACATTAAATACTGTAAATTCGCGTCAAAATAAATAAACAAAATATCAATAAAAGAATGTGTATTTGTATGAAAATAGATATACAAAATATACATAAATTAACCTAAATTTGTATCAAACTATATACAAAAATACACAAAAATATTTTAAATTTGTATGAAAATAAATATGCAAAATACACATAAAATTAGGTAAATTTGTGTTGAAAAACATATACAAAATACACAAAAAATAATGTAAATTTGAATGAAAAGACATAAACAAATACACTTAAAATAACGTAAATTTGTATAAAAAAATATATACAAAACACAAATAGAATAATGTAAAATCGTATCAAAATAAATACACAGAATATTAATAAAAGAATGTAAATTTGTATGAAAATAAAGAGGCAAAATACCCATAAAATAACGCATTTTTTTTTATTTATAAAAATATATATACCAAAATACACATAAAAAAATTAAATTTGAATTAAAATAAATATATAAAAAACACATACAATAAGGTAAATTTGTATTGAAATAGATATGCAAAATACATATAAAACAATGTAAATTTGTTTCAAAATATATATACGAATACACATAAAATAACGTAGATTTCTATAAAAATATATATACAAAATACACATAAAATGAAGTAAATACGTATAAAAAATGTATACAAAATACACATAAAATAATGTAAATTCGTATCAAAATAAATATACAAAATACCAATAAAAGAATGTGTATTTGTATAAATATAAATATACAAAATACACATAAAATAACTATATACAAAACTATATATAAAATATATATATAAATATATATATATATATATATATATATATATATATATATATATATATATATATATATATATATATATATATATATATATATATATATATATATATATATATATATATATATATATATATATATATATATATATTTGTATACCTTTTTTTTATACGTATTTACTTCATTTTATGTGTATTTTGTATATTTATTTTCATAGAAATCTACGTTATTTTATGTGTATTCGTATATATATTTTGAAAAAAATTTACATGGTTTTATATGGATTTTGCATATCTATTTCAATACAAATTTACCTTATTGTATGTGCATTTTGTATATTTATTTTATTACAAATTCAAATATTTTATGTGTGTCTTGGTATAAATATTTTTATAAAAATGCGTAATTTAAATGGTATTTTTTATTTTCATACAAATTTACATTATTTTATTAATATTCTGTGTATTTATTTTGATACGATTTTATATTATTCTATTTGTGTTTTGTATATATTTTTTTTACATATTTACATTATTTAATGTGAATTTTTTATATATATTTTATACAAATTTACGTTATTTTAATTGTATTTGTTTATATATTTTCATTCAAATTTACATTATTTTATGTGTATTTTTTAAATGTATTTCAATACAAATTTACCTAATTTTATGTGTATTTTGTATATTTATTTTCATACAAATTAAAATTATTTTTGTGTATTTTTGTATATAGTTTTATACAAATTTAGGTGATTTTATTTGTATATTGTATATCTATTTTTATACAAATACACATTCTTTTATTGATATTTTGTTTATTTATTTTGACGCGAATTTACATTATTTAATGTGTATTTTATATATATATTTTTATACGTGTTTACATCATTTGATGTGTATTTTGTATATATATTTCTATAGAAATCTACGTTGATTTATGAGTATTCGTATATAGATTTTCATATAAATTTACACTGTTTTATGTGTATTTTACATATTTTTTCAATACAAATTTACCTTATTGTATTTGCATTTTGTATATTAATTTTAATACAAATTTAATTATGCTATTTGTATTTTTGTATATGTATTTTTATAAAAATATGCTTTATTTTACGGGGATTTTGCATTTTTATTTTCATACAAATTTACATTATTTTATTTATATTCTGTTTATTTTTTTTGAAACAGTTTTACATTATTCTATGTGTATTTTGTATATCTATTTTTATACGTATTTACCTAATTTTATGTGTATTTTGTATATATATTTTTATAGAAATCTACGTTATTTTATGTGTATTCGTATATATATTTTGAAAGAAATTTACATTGTTTTATATGTATTTTTGCATATCTCTTTCAATACAAGTTTACCTTATTGTATGTGCATTTTGTATATTTATTTCAATACAAATTTAAATATTTTATGTGTATTTTGGTATATATATTTTTATAAGAAATGCGCTATTTGATGGGAATTTTCCATCTTTATTTTCATACAAATTTACATTATTTTATTAATATTCGGTGTATTTATTTTGATACGATTTCAAATTATTCTATTTGTTTTTTGTATATATATTTTTTTATACATATTTACATTATTTAATGTGTATCTTGCATATATATTTCATACAAATTTATTATCTATTATTTATTTTCATACATGTCCTGGTGAACAAGCCTACAACTTTGCTATCCTCAACGACCTAGAGCAGTTGGTCCAGCACCCTACACGTATTCCCGACCGTCTTGGAGATCGGCCCAACATTCTAGACCTCTTCCTTACCTCAAACCCTTCTTCTTATTCTGTCAAACTGTTCTCTCCGTTGGGCTCCTCCGATCACAATCTTATTTCTGCATCCTGTCCTATCGCTCCTGTACACCTTCTGGACCCACCGAAGAGGCGATGCTTCTGGCATTTTGCTTCAGCTCGGTGGGACGACCTGAGGATGTACTTTTCCGATTTCCCGTGGAATTATTATTGCTTCCAGGATAGAGACCCCTCTGTGTGTGCTCAGCGCATCACAGAGGTGATTGTCTCTGGAATGGAGGCATACATTCCTCGTTCTTTCTCTACTCCTCACGCTAAAAAGCCTTGGTTTAATCACGCTTGTTCTCGTGCTGTCAATGATAAAGAGGTAGCTCACAAAAGGTACCAGAGCCTTCAAACTAATGCTAATTATGAATTTTACATTTCTGCCCGAAATCGTGCCAAATCTATTCTCCGACTAACCAAAAATTCTTTCATTAATAGAAAATGTCAAAACCTTGCTTTCTCTAACTCTTCCCGTGACTTCTGGCATCTAGCCAAAAACATCTCCTCCAACTTCTCTTCTTCATCTTTCCCTCCACTCCTCAGTCCTGATGGCAACACTGCCGTCTCATCTATCTCTAAGGCTGAACTCTTCTCTCAAACTTTTTCTAAAAACTCCACTCTGGACGATTCTTGGCATATTCCTCCTACTCATCCCCCCTCTGACTCCTTTATGCCTGTTATAAAGATTCTTCAAAATGATGTTTTCTATGCCCTCTGTGGCCTCAATCCTCAGAAGGCTTATGGACCTGATGGAGTGCCTCCTATTGTCCTTAAAAACTGTGCCTCCGTGCTGTCACCCTGCCTGGTCAAACTCTTTCGGCTCTGCCTGTCAACATCTACCTTTCCTTCTTGCTGGAAGTATGCCTTCATACAGCCTGTGCCTAAGAAGGGTGACCGCTCCAATCCCTCAAACTACCGTCCTATAGCTTTACTTTCTTGTCTATCTAAAGCTTTTGAATCAATCCTTAACCGGAAGATTCAAAAGCACCTTTCCACTTCTGACCTTCTATCTGATCGCCAGTATGGGTTCCGCAAGGGGCGTTCTACTGGTGATCTCCTAGCCTTCTTAGCTGACTCTTGGTCATCCTCTCTTTGGCGTTTGTGTGAAACTTTTGCTTTTGCGCTGGACATATCAAAAGCTTTTGATAGGGTCTGGCACAAATCTTTGCTTTCTAAACTACCCTCCTACGGTTTCTATCCTTCTCTCTGTACCTTTATCTCCAGTTTCCTTTCTGACCGTTCTATTTCTGCCATGGTAGACGGTCACTGTTCTTCCCCTAAATCTATTAACAGTGGTATCCCACAGGGTTCTGTCCTATCTCTCACTCTTTTTCTGTTGTTCATTGATGATCTTCTTTCCAAAACGAACTGTCCTATCCATTCCTACGCCGATGATTCCACTCTGCATTACTCAACTTCTTTTAATAGAAGACCCACCCTTCAGGAACTTAACGACTCAAGGCTGGAGGCTGCAGAACGCTTAGCCTCAGACCTTACTATTATTTCCGATTGGGGCAAGAAGAACCTGGTGTCCTTCAACGCCTCAAAAACACAGTTTCTCCACCTACCCACTCGACACAATCTTCCAAACAACTATCCCTATTCTTTGACAACACCCAGCTATCACCTTCCTCAGCACTAAACATCCTCGGTCTATCCTTAACTCAAAATCTCAACTGGAAACTTCATATCTCATCTCTTACTAAATCAGCTTCCTCGAGGCTGGGCGTTCTGTACCGTCTCCGCCAGTTCTTCTCCCCTGCACAGTTGCTGTCCATATACAGGGGCCTCGTCCGCCCTCGTATGGAGTATGCATCTCATGTGTGGGGGGGCTCCACTCACACAGCTCTTCTGGACAGAGTGGAGGCTAAGGCTCTTCGTCTCATCAGCTCTCCTCCTCATACTGATAGTCTTCTACCTCTTAAATTCCGCCGCAATGTTGCCTCTCTTTCTATCTTCTATCGATATTTCCACGCTGACTGCTCTTCTGAACTTGCTAACTGCTTGCCTCCCCCCCTCCCGCGGCCCCGCTGCACTCGACTTTCTACTCATGCTCATCCCTATACTGTCCAAACCCCTTATGCAAGAGTTAACCAGCATCTTCATTCTTTCATCCCTCACGCTGGTAAACTCTGGAACAATCTTCCTTCATCTGTATTTCCTCCTGCCTACGACTTGAACTCTTTCAAGAGGAGGGTATCAGGACACCTCTCCTCCTGTATTTGATCTCCCTTTCGGCCACCTCTTTTGCTTTACTTTAGGAGCAGCGAGTAGCGGGCTTTTTTTTTTTTCTTTTTTTTCTTTTTTTGTTGCCCTTGAGCTGCCTCCTTTGTTGTAAAAAAAAAAAATACACATTCTTTTCATGATATTTTGTTTATTTATTTTGACACGAATTTACCTAGATATGTATTTTGTATATATATTTTTATACGTATTTACATAATTTCATGTGTATTTTGTATATATATTTCTATAGAAATCTACGTTATTTTATGTGTATTCGTATATATATTTTGAAACAAATTTACTTTGTTTTATATGTATTTTTGAATATCTCTTTCAATACCTTACTGTATATGCATTTTGTATATTTATTTCAATACAGATTTAAATATTTTATGTGTATTTTGGAATATATATTTTTATAAAAAATGCGCTATTTTATGGGAATTTTGCATCTTTCTTTTCATACAAATTTTCATTATTTTATTGATATTCTGTGTATTTATATTGATAGGGTTTTACATTATTCTATTTTTTTTGTATATATTTTTTTATACACATTTACATTATTTAATGTGTATCTTGTATATATGTTTTATACAAATTTACGTTATTTTAAGTGTATTTGTTTATATATTTTCATTCAAATTTACATTATTCTATGTGTATTTTGTATATGTATTTCACTACAAATTTACCTAATTTTATGTGTATTTTGTATATTTCTTTTCATACAAATTTTAAATATTTTTGTGTATTTTTGTATATAGTTTTATACAAATTTAGGTTATTTTATGAACGCATTTACATTATTTAATGTGTGTTTTGTATATATATTTTTATGCAAATTTACTTTATTTTATTCGCATTTTTGTACATATATTTTTTCAGAAATTTGCGCTAATTTATGTGTATTTGTATATGTTTTCTCATACAAATTTACATTATTTTATTGCTATTTTGTTTATTTATTTTGATACGAATGAAAATAGATATACAAAATATACATAAAAAAAACTAAATTTGTATTGAAATATATATACAAAATACATAAAATAATGTAAATTTGTATCAAAATATTTTAACAGATGCGCATAAAATAACGTAAATTTGTTTTAAAATATACAAAATACACATTAAATAATGTAAATATGTATAAAAAAATATATACAAAACACAAATAGAATAATGTAAAATCGTATCAAAATAAATCCACAAAATATTAATAAAACAATGTAAATTTGAAAAAATTAATTTGTATTAAAATAAATATACAAAATACACATACAATAAGGTAAATCTGTATTGAAATAGATATGCAAAATACATATAAAACAATGTAAATTTGTTTCAAAATATATATACGAATACACATAAAATAACGTAGATTTGTATAAAAATATATATACAAAATACACATAAAATGAAGTAAATACGTATAAGAAAATGTATACAAAATACACATAAAATAATGTAAATTCGTATAAAACTATACAAAAATACACAGAAGTAATTAAATTCGTATGAAAATTGATATGCAAAATACAGATAAAATAAGCTAAATTTGAATTGAAATGTATATACAAAATACATAAAATAATGTAAATTTGTATCAAAATATTTATAAAAATACATATAATAACGTAAATTTGTTTAAAAATATATATACAAAATACACATTACGTAATGTAAATACGTATAAAAAATATGTACAAAATACACATATAATCATGTAGTTCGTATCAAACTAAATAAACAAAATATTAATAACATAATGTAAATTTGTATGAGAAAACATATACAAATACATATAAAATAACGCTAATTTCTATAAAAATATATGTCCAAAAATGAATATAAAATAAAGTAACTTTGGATAAAAATATATATACAAAACACACATTAAATAATGTAAATGCGTACGTAAAATAACCTAAATTTGTATAAAACTATATACAAAAATACACAAAAATAATTTAAATTTGTCTGAAAAGAAATATACAAAATACACATAAAATTAGGTTAATTTGTATTGAAATACATATACAAAATACACATAAAATAATGTAAATTTGAAAGAAAATATATAAACAAATACACATATAATAACGTAAATTTGTATGAAATATATATACAAAATACACATTAAATAATGTAAATATGTATAAAAAATATATACAAAACACAAATAGAATAATGTAAAATCGTATCAAAATATATACACAGAATATTAATAAAATAATATAAATTTGTATGAAAATTAAGATGCATAATACCTTTAAAATAACGCATTTTTTATAGAATTATTGATACCAAAATACACATAAAATATTTGAACTTGTATTAAAATAAATATACAAAATGCACATACAATAAGGTAAATTTGTATTGAAATAGATATGCAAAATACATATAAAATAATGTAAATTTGTTTCAAAATATATTATACAAATACATATAAAATAACGTAGATTTCTATAAAAATACATATACAAAATACACATAAAATTAAATAAATACGTATAAAAAATGTATACAAAATACACATAAAATAATGTAAATAATAATAATAATATAAAAGAATGTGTATTTGTATAAATATAAATATACAAAATGCACATAAAATAACGTAAATTTATATAAATTATATAATATATTATATAAATTTCTATAAAAATATATGTACAAAAATGAACATAAAATAAATTTGCATAAAAATATATTTACAAAACACACATTAGATAATGTAAATGAGTATAAAAATATGTATACAAAATACCTATGAAATAATCTAAATTCGTATCGAATTAAATTAAGAAAATACTAATAAAATATTGTAATTTTGGATAAAAATATATATACAAAATACACATAAAATAACCTAAATACAAATACAAATATACACATAAAATAATTTTAAATTGAATGAAATAAATATACAAAATAAACATAAAATAAGGTAAATTTGTAATGGAATATATGAAAAAATACACATAAAATAATATAAATTTGTATGAAAATATATATACAAATACACATTAAATAACATGAATTTGTATCAAATTTGTATCAAAATATACACTTATACACACAATAAAATAACGTAATTTTTTTATGAAAATGTATATACTAAATACACATAAAATAATTTAAATACGTAGAAAAATATATATACAAAAAACACATAAAATAATGTAAATTTGTATGAAAATAAATAAACAAATACACATAAAATAATGTAAATTTCGATAATATATATATACAAAATGAACATTAAATAATGTAAATATGTATAAAAAAAATATATACAAAATACACATAAAATAATGTTAAATAGAATCAAAATAAATAAAAAGAATATCAATAAAATAATGTAAATTCATATGAAAATAAAGATGCAAAATATTCATATAAAACCGCATATTTGCATAAAAACATATATATTCAAAAATTCATATAAAATAATTAAATTTGTATTAAAATAAATATACAAAATGCACGTACAAAAAAGTAAATTTTTATTGAAATAGATATGCAAAATACACATCAATAATGTAAATTTGTATCAAAATATATATACGAAAACTCATAAAATAGAGTAAATTTCTATGAAAATATACATACAAAATAGATATACAAAATACACATATAACTGGTTAAATTTGTGTTTAAATACATAAAGAAATACACTTAAAATAACGTAAATTTGTATAAAAAAATTATGTACAAAACACGAATAGAATAATGTAAAATCGTATCAAAATAAATACACAGAATATTATTAAAATAATGTAAATTTGTATGAAAATAAAGAAGCAAAATACCCATAAAATAACGCATTTTTTTATTTATAAAAATATATATACCAAAATACACATCAAAAAATTAAATTTGTATTAAAATAAATATACATAAAACACATACAATAAGGTAAATTTGTATTGAAATAGATATGCAAAATACATATAAAACAATGTAAATTTGTTTCAAAATATATATACGAATACACATAAAATAACGTAGATTTCTATAAAAATATTTATACAAAATACACATAAAATGAAGTAAATACGTATAAAAAAATGTATACAAAATACACATAAAATAATGTAAATTCGTATCAAAATAAATAAACAAAATACCAATAAAAGAATGTGTATTTGTATAAATATAAATATACAAAATACACATAAAATAACGTAAATATATATAAAACTATATACAAAAATTCACAAAAGTAATTAAATTTGTATGAAAATATATACAAAATACACACAAAATAAGCTAAATTTGAATTGAAATATATATACAAAATACATGAAATATAGTAAATTTGTATCAAAATATTTATACAAATACACATATAATAACGTAAATTTGTATGAAAATATATAAACAAAATACACATTAAATAATGTAAATACGTATAAAAAAATATGTACAAAATACACATATAATCATGTAATTCGTATCAAAATAAATAAACAAAATACCAATAAAATAATATAAATTTGTATGAGTAAACGTTTATGTTGCATATTTTTTCAATACAAATTTACCTTATTATATACGCATTTTGTATATTAATTTTAATACAAATTTAATTATTCGATGTGTATTTTTGTATCTGTACTTTTATAAACATATGCTTTATTTTTTGGGTATTTTGCATCTTTACTTTCATGCAAATTTACATTATTTTATTGATATTCTGCTCATTCATTTTGATACAATTGACATTATTCTATGTGTATTTGTATATATTTTCATACAAATTTACGTTATTTTATATTTGTTTATATATTTTGACACAAATTTACAATATTTTATGGGTATTTTGTATATACATTCGAAAGAAATTTACCTAGTTTATGAGTATTTTGTACATCTATCTTCATACAAATTCAAATTATTTTTGGGTATTTTTTTATATATTTTAAAACAAATTTTAGTTATGTTATGTGTATTTTGTAAATTTATTTCATTCAAATATATATTAATTTAATTTAAATTTGTATGAAAAGAAATATACGAAATACACATAAAATTAGGTTAATTTGTATTGAAATACATATACAAAATACACATAAAATAATGTAAATTTGAATGAAAATATATAAACAAATACAAATATAATAACGTAAATTTGTATGAAATATATATACAAAATACACATTAAATAATGTAAATATGTATAAAAAAATATATACAAAACACAAATAGAATAATGTAAAATCGTATCAAAATATATACACAGAATATTAATAAAATAATGTAAATTTATATGAAAATTAAGATGCAAAATACTTATAAAATAACGCATTTTTTATAAAATTATTGATACCAAAATACACATAAAATATTTGAATTTGTATTAAAATAAATATACAAAATGCACATACAATAAGGTAAATTTGTATTGAAATAGATATGCAAAATACATATCAAATAATGTAAATTTGTTTCAAAATATATATTCGAATACACATAAAATAACGTAGATTTCTATAAAAATACATATACAAATTACACATCAAATTAATTTAATACGTATAAAAAAATGTATACAAAATACACATAAAAAAATGTAAATTCGTATAAATGTAAATAAAAGATATACCAATAAAAGAATGTGTATTTGTATCAATATAAATATACAAAATGCACATAAAATAACGTAAATTTATATAAAACTATATACATAAAATAACGCAAATTTCTATAAAAATATATGTACAAAAATGAACATAAAATAAATTTCCATAAAAATATATTTACAAAACACACATTAGATAATGTAAATGAGTATAAAAATATGTATACAAAATACCTATGAAATAATCTAAATTCGTATCGAATTAAATTAAGAAAATACTAATAAAATATTGTAATTTTGGATAAAAATATATATACAAAATACACATAAAATAACCTAAATACAAATACAAATATACACATAAAATAATTTTAAATTGAATGAAATAAATATACAAAATAAACATAAAATAAGGTAAATTTGTAATGGAATATATGAAAAAATACACATAAAATAATATAAATTTGTATGAAAATATATATACAAATACACATTAAATAACATGAATTTGTATCAAATTTGTATCAAAATATACACTTATACACACAATAAAATAACGTAATTTTTTTATGAAAATGTATATACAAAATACACATAAAATAATTTAAATACGTAGAAAATATATATACAAAAACACATAAAATAATGTAAATTTGTATGAAAATAAATAAACAAATACACATAAAATAATGTAAATTTGGATAATATATATACAAAATGAACATTAAATAATGTAAATATGTATAAAAAAATATATACAAAATACACATAAAATAATGTTAAATAGAATCAAAATAAATAAAAAGAATATCAATAAAATAATGTAAATTCATATGAAAATAAAGATGCAAAATATTCATATAAAACCGCATATTTGCATAAAAACATATATTTTCAAAAATACATATAAAATAATTAAATTTGTATTAAAATAAATATACAAAATGCACGTACAATAAAGTAAATTTTTATTGAAATAGATATGCAAAATACACATCAATAATGTAAATTTGTATCAAAATATATATACGAATACTCATAAAATAGAGTAAATTTCTATGAAAATATACATACAAAATAGATATACAAAATACACATATAACTGGTTAAATTTGTATTTAAATACATAAAGAAATACACTTAAAATAACGTAAATTTGTATAAAAAATTATGTACAAAACACGAATAGAATAATGTAAAATCGTATCAAAATAAATACACAGAATATTAATAAAATAATGTAAATTTGTATGAAAATAAAGAACCAGATTCCCATAAAATAACGCATTTTTTTTATTTATAAAAATATATATACCAAAATACACATCAAAAAATTAAATTTGTATTAAAATAAATATACATAAAACACATACAATAAGGTAAATTTGTATTGAAATAGATATGCAAAATACATATAAAACAATGTAAATTTGTTTCAAAATATATATACGAATACACATAAAATAACGTAGGTTTCTATAAAAATATTTATACAAAATACACATAAAATGAAGTAAATACGTATAAAAAATGTATACAAAATACACATAAAATAATGTAAATTCGTATCAAAATAAATAAACAAAATACCAATAAAAGAATGTGTATTTGTATAAATATAAATATACAAAATACACATAAAATAACGTAAATATATATAAAACTATATACAAAAATTCACAAAAGTAATTAAATTTGTATGAAAATATATACAAAATACACACAAAATAAGCTAAATTTGAATTGAAATATATATACAAAATACATGAAATAAAAGTAAATTTTTATCAAAATATTTATACAAATAGATATTTAATAACATAAATTTGTATGAAATTATATAAACAATATACACATTAAATTATTTTAATACGTTTATAAAATATGTACAAAATACACATATAATCATGTAATTCGTATCAAAATAAATAAACAAAATACCAATAAAATAATATAAATTTGTATGAGTAAACGTTTATGTTGCATATTTTTTCAATACAAATTTACCTTATTATATACGCATTTGTATATTAATTTTAATACAAATTTAATTATTCGATAATGTATTTTTGTATCTATACTATAAACATATGCTTTATTTTGGGTATTTTGCATCTTTATTTTCATACAAATTTACATTATTTTATTGATATTCTGCTCATTCATTTTGATACGAATTGACATTATTCTATGTGTATTTTGTACATATTTTGACACAAATTTACAATATTTTATGGGTATTTTGTATATACATTTCAAAAGAAATTTACCTAGTTTTGTGTGTATTTTGTATATCTATTTTCATACAAACTCAAATTATTTCTATGTATTTTTGTATATATTTTAATACAAATTTTAGTTATGTTATGTGTATTTTGTAAATTTATTTTCATTCAAATATATATTAATTTAATTTAAATTTGTATGAAAGAAATATACGAAATACACATAAAATTAGGTTAATTTGTATTGAAATACATATACAAAATACACATAAAATAATGTAAATTTGAATGAAAATATATAAACAAATACAAATATAATAACGTAAATTTGTATGAAATATATATACAAAATACACATTAAATAATGTAAATATGTATAAAAATATATATATACAAAACACAAATAGAATAATGTAAAATCGTATCAAAATATATACACAGAATATTAATAAAATAATGTAAATTTGTATGAAAATTAAGATGCAAAATACTTATAAAATAACGCATTTTTTATAAAATTATTGATACCAAAATACACATAAAATATTTGAATTTGTATTAAAATAAATATACAAAATGCACATACAATAAGGTAAATTTGTATTGAAATAGATATGCAAAATACATATCAAATAATGTAAATTTGTTTCAAAATATATATTCGAATACACATAAAATAACGTAGATTTCTAAAGAAATACATATACAAAATACACATCAAATTAATTTAATACGTATAAAAAAATGTATACAAAATACACATAAAAAAATGTAAATTCGTATAAATGTAAATAAACAATATACCAATAAAAGAATGTGTATTTGTATAAATATAAATATACAAAATGCACATAAAATAACGTAAATTTATATAAAACTATATACATAAAATAACGCAAATTTCTATAAAAATATATGTACAAAAATGAACATAAAATAAATTTGCATAAAAATATATATACAAAACACACATTAGATAATGAAAATGAGTAAAAATATGTATACAAAATACCTATGAAATAATCTAAATTCGTATCAATTAAATTAAGAAAATACTAATAAAATATTGTAATTTTGGATAAAATATATATACAAAATACACATAAAATAACCTAAATACAAATACAAATATACACATAAAATAATTTTAAATTGAATGAAATAAATATACAAAATAAACATAAAATAAAATTAAATTTGTAATGGAATATATGAAAAATACACATAAAATAATATAAATTTGTGAAAATATATATACAAATACACATTAAATAACATGAATTTGTATCAAATTTGTATCAAAATATACACTTATACACATAATAAAATAACGTAATTTTTTTATGAAAATGTATATACAAAATACACATAAAATAATTTAAATACGTAGAAAAATATATATACAAAAAACACATAAAATAATGTAAATTTGTATGAAAATAAATAAACAAATACACATAAAATAATGTAAATTTCGATACTATATATATACAAAATGAACATTAAATAATGTAAATATGTATAAAAAAAATATATACAAAATACACATAAAATAATGTTAAATAGAATCAAAATAAATAAAAAGAATATCAATAAAATAATGTAAATTCATATGAAAATAAAGATGCAAAATATTCATATAAAACCGCATATTTGCATAAAAACATATATATTCAAAAATACATATAAAATAATTAAATTTGTATTAAAATAAATATACAAAATGCACGTACAATAAAGTAAATTTTTATTGAAATAGATATGCAAAATACACATCAATAATGTAAATTTGTATCAAAATATATATACGAATACTCATAAAATAGAGTAAATTTCTATGAAAATATACATACAAAATAGATATACAAAATACACATATAACTGGTTAAATTTGTATTTAAATACATAAAGAAATACACTTAAAATAACGTAAATTTGTATAAAAAATTATGTACAAAACACGAATAGAATAATGTAAAATCGTATCAAAATTAATACACAGAATATTAATAAAATAATGTAAATTTGTATGAAAATAAAGAAGCATAATTCCCATAAAATAACGCATTTTTTTATTTATAAAAATATATATACCAAAATACACATCAAAAAATTAAATTTGTATTAAAATAAATATACAAAAAACACATACAATAAGGTAAATTTGTATTGAAATAGATATGCAAAATACATATAAAACAATGTAAATTTGTTTCAAAATATATATACGAATACACATAAAATAACGTAGATTTCTATAAAAATATTTATACAAAATACACATAAAATGAAGTAAATACGTATAAAAAAATGTATACAAAATACACATAAAATAATGTAAATTCGTATCAAAATAAATAAACAAAATACCAATAAAAGAATGTGTATTTGTATAAATATAAATATACAAAATACACATAAAATAACGTAAATATATATAAAACTATATACAAAAATACACAAAGTAATTAAATTTGTATGAAAATATATACAAAATACACACAAAATAAGCTAAATTTGAATTGAAATATATATACAAAATACATGAAATAAAGTAAATTTGTATCAAAATATTTATACAAATACACATATAATAACGTAAATTTGTATGAAAATATATAAACAAAATACACATTAAATAATGTAAATACGTTTAAAAAATATGTACAAAATACACATATAATCATGTAATTCGTATCAAAATAAATAAACAAAATACCAATAAAATAATATAAATTTGTATGAGTAAACGTTTATGTTGCATATTTTTTCAATACAAATTTACCTTATTATATACGCATTTTGTATATTAATTTTAATACAAATTTAATTATTCGATGTATTTTGTATCTGTACTATAAACATATGCTTTATTTTTTGGGTATTTTGCATCTTTACTTTCATGCAAATTTACATTATTTTATTGATATTCTGCTCATTCATTTTGATACGAATTGACATTATTCTATGTGTATTTTGTATATATTTTTCATACAAATTTACGTTATTTTATGTATTTTATGTATTTTATATATTTTGACACAAATTTACAATATTTTATGGGTATTTTGTATATACATTTCAAAAGAAATTTACCTAGTTTTATGAGTATTTTGTATATCTATTTTCATACAAACTCAAATTATTTCTATGTATTTTTGTCTATATTTTAATACAAATTTTAGTTATGTTATGTGTATTTTGTAAATTTATTTTCATTCAAATATATATTAATTTAATTTAAATTTGTATGAAAAGAAATATACGAAATACACATAAAATTAGGTTAATTTGTATTGAAATACATATACAAAATACACATAAAATAATGTAAATTTGAATGAAAATATATAAACAAATACAAATATAATAACGTAAATTTGTATGAAATATATATACAAATACACATTAAATAATGTAAATATGTATAAAAAATATATACAAAACACAAATAGAATAATGTAAAATCGTATCAAAATATATACACAGAATATTAATAAAATAATGTAAATTTGTATGAAAATTAAGATGCAAAATACTTATAAAATAACGCATTTTTTATAAAATTATTGATACCAAAATACACATAAAATATTTGAATTTGTATTAAAATAAATATACAAAATGCACATACAATAAGGTAAATTTGTATTGAAATAGATATGCAAAATACATATCAAATAATGTAAATTTGTTTCAAAATATATATTCGAATACACATAAAATAACGTAGATTTCTAAAAAAATACATATACAAAATACACATCAAATTAATTTAATACGTATAAAAAAATGTATACAAAATACACATAAAAAAATGTAAATTCGTATAAATGTAAATAAACAATATACCAATAAAAGAATGTGTATTTGTATAAATATAAATATACAAAATGCACATAAAATAACGTAAATTTATATAAAACTATATACATAAAATAACGCAAATTTCTATAAAAATATATGTACAAAAATGAACATAAAATAAATTTGCATAAAAATATATTTACAAAACACACATTAGATAATGTAAATGAGTATAAAAATATGTATACAAAATACCTATGAAATAATCTAAATTCGTATCAATTAAATTAAGAAAATACTAATAAAATATTGTAATTTTGGATAAAAATGTATACAAAGTACACATAAAATAACCTAAATACAAATACAAATATACACATAAAATAATTTTAAATTGAATGAAATAAATATACAAAATAAACATAAAATAAGGTAAATTTGTAATGGAATATATGAAAAAATACACATAAAATAATATAAATTTGTATGAAAATATATATACAAATACACATTAAATAACATGAATTTGTATCAAATTTGTATCAAAATATACACTTATACACATAATAAAATAACGTAATTTTTTTATGAAAATGTATATACAAAATACACATAAAATAATTTAAATACGTAGAAAAATATATATACAAAAAACACATAAAATAATGTAAATTTGTATGAAAATAAATAAACAAATACACATAAAATAATGTAAATTTCGATACTATATATATACAAAATGAACATTAAATAATGTAAATATGTATAAAAAAAATATATACAAAATACACATAAAATAATGTTAAATAGAATCAAAATAAATAAAAAGAATATCAATAAAATAATGTAAATTCATATGAAAATAAAGATGCAAAATATTCATATAAAACCGCATATTTGCATAAAAACATATATATTCAAAAATACATATAAAATAATTAAATTTGTATTAAAATAAATATACAAAATGCACGTACAATAAAGTAAATTTTTATTGAAATAGATATGCAAAATACACATCAATAATGTAAATTTGTATCAAAATATATATACGAATACTCATAAAATAGAGTAAATTTCTATGAAAATATACATACAAAATAGATATACAAAATACACATATAACTGGATAATTTTTATTTAAATACATAAAGAAATAAACTTAAAATAACGTAAATTTGTATAAAAAATTATGTACAAAACACGAATAGAATAATGTAAAATCGTATCAAAATAAATACACAGAATATTAATAAAATAATGTAAATTTGAATGAAAATAAAGAACCAAATTCCCATAAAATAACGCATTTTTTTATTTATAAAAATATATATACCAAAATACACATCAAAAAATTAAATTTGTATTAAAATAAATATACATAAAACACATACAATAAGGTAAATTTGTATTGAAATAGATATGCAAAATACATATAAAACAATGTAAATTTGTTTCAAAATATATATACGAATACACATAAAATAACGTAGGTTTCTATAAAAAATATTTATACAAAATACACATAAAATGAAGTAAATACGTATAAAAAAAATGTATACAAAATACACATAAAATAATGTAAATTCGTATCAAAATAAATAAACAAAATACCAATAAAAGAATGTGTATTTGTATAAATATAAATATACAAAATACACATAAAATAACGTAAATATATATAAAACTATATACAAAAATTCAAAAGTAATTAAATTTGTATGAAAATATATACAAAATACATAAAATAAGCTAAATTTGAATTGAAATATATATACAAAATACATGAAATAAAATAAATTTGTATCAAAATATTTATACAAATACACATATAATAACGTAAATTTGAATGAAAATATATAAACAAAATACACATTAAATAATGTAAATACGTATAAAAAATATGTACAAAATACACATATAATCATGTAATTCGTATCAAAATAAATAAACAAAATACCAATAAAATAATATAAATTTGTATGAGTAAACGTTTATGTTGCATATTTTTCAATACAATTTACCTTATTATATACGCATTTTGTATATTAATTTTAATACAAATTTAATTCGATGTATTTTTGTATCTGTACTTTTATAAACATATGCTTTATTTTTGGGTATTTTGCATCTTTACTTTCATAAATTTACATTATTTTATTGATATTCTGCTCATTCATTTTGATACGAATTGACATTATTCTATGTGTATTTTGTATATATTTTCATACAAATTACGTTATTTTATGTGTGTTATATATTTTGACACAAATTTACAATATTTTATAGGTATTTTGTATACATTCAAAGAAATTTACCTAGTTTTATGAGTATTTTGTATATCTATTTTCATACAAACTCAAATTATTTCTATGTATTTTTGTCTATATTTTAATACAAATTTTAGTTATGTTATGTGTATTTTGTAAATTTATTTTCATTCAAATATATATTAATTTAATTTAAATTTGTATGAAAAGAGATATACGAAGTACACATAAAATTAGGTTAATTTGTATTGAAATACATATACAAAATACACATAAAATAATGTAAATTTGAATGAAAATATATAAACAAATACACATATAATAACGTAAATTTGTATGAAATACACATTAAATAATGTAAATATGTTTAAAAAAATATATACAAAACACAAATAGAATAATGTAAAATCGTATCAAAATATATACACAGAATATCAATAAAATAATGTAAATTTGTATGAAAAGTAAGATGCAAAATACCTATAAAATAACACATTTTTTATAAAATTATTGATACCAAAATACACATAAAATATTTGAACTTGTATTAAAATAAATATACAAAATGCACATACAATAAGGTAAATTTGTATTGAAATAGATATGCAAAATACATATAAAATAATGTAAATTTGTTTCAAAATATATATACGAATACACATAAAATAACGTAGATTTCTATAAAAATATATATACAAAATACACATAAAAATAAGTAAATACGTATAAAAAAATGTATACAAAATACACATAAAATAATGTAAATTCGTATAAATGTAAATAAAAAATATACCAATAAAAGAATGTGTATTTGTATAAATATAAATATACAAAATGCACATAAAATAAGGCAAATTTATATAAAACTATATACATAAAATAACGGAAATTTCTATAAAAATATATGTACAAAAATGAACATTAAATAAATTTGCATAAAAATATATATACAAAACACACATTAGATAATGTAAATGAGTATAAAAATATGTATACAAAATAACTATGAAATAATCTAAATTCGTATCGAATTAAATAAAGAAATACCAATAAAATAATGTAAATTTGGATGAAAATATATATACAAAATACACATAAAATAACCTAAATACAAATACAAATATACACATAAAATAATTTAATATTGAATGAAATAAATATACAAAATAAACATAAAATAAGGTAAATTTGTAATGAAATATATGAAAAAATACACATAAAATAATATAAATTTGTGTGAAAATATATATACAAATACACATTAAATAACATGAATTTGTATAAAATTTGTATCAAAATATATACTTATACACACAATAAAATAACGTAATTTTTTTATGAAAATGTATATACAAAATACACATAAAATAATTTAAATACGTAGAAAAATATATATACAAAAAACACATAAAATAATGTAAATATATGAAAATATATAAACAACTACACCTAACATAATGTAAATTTGGATAAAATATATATACAAAATGAACATTAAATAATGTAAATATGTATAAAAAAAAATATATACAAAAACACATAGAATAATGTTAAATCGTATCAAAATAAATAAAGAGAATATCAATAAAATAATGTAAATTTGGGTGAAAATAAAGATGTAAAATATCCATATAATAACGCATATTTGCATATACAAAAAGACATATAAAATAATTAAATTTGTGTTAAAATAAATATACAAAATGCACGTACAATAAAGTAAATTTGTATTGAAATAGATATGCAAAATACACATTAATAATGTAAATTTGTATCAAAATATATATACGAATACTCATAAAATAGAGTAAATTTCTATGAAAATATACATACAAAATAGATATACAAAATACACATATAACTAGTTAAATTTGTATTTAAATACATGTACAAAAAACACATAAAATAATGTAGATTTGTATGAAATGAAAACAAATACATTTTATACAAAATATATATACAAAATGCACATTAAATAATGTAAATATATATCAAAATAAATACACAGAATATCAATAAAATAATGTAAATTTGTGTGAAAATAAAAATGCAAAATACCCATAAAATAACGCATATTTATAAAAAACATATATTCAAAAATACACATAGATTAATCAAATTTGTATTAAAACTAATATACAAAATTCACATACAATAAGGTAAATTTGTTTCAAAATATATATACGAATACACATAAAATAACGCAGATTTCTATAGAAATATATATACAAAATACACTTGAAATAATGTAAATACGTATAAAAATATATATAAAAATACACATTAAATAATGTTAATTCGTGTCAAAATTATTTGTATGAAAATAGATATACAAAATACACATAAAATAATCTAAATTTGTATAAAACTATATACAAAAATACACAAAAATAATTTAAACTTGTATGAAAATAAATATACAAAAAACATATAAAAATAGGTAAATTTATATTGAAATACATATACAAAATACACTGAAAATAATGTAAATTTGAATGAAAATATATAAACATATAGACTTAAAATTACGTAAATTTGTATCAAATATATATACAAAAAAAACATTAAATAATGTAAATATGTATAAAAAAATATATACAAAACACAAATAAAATAATGTAAAATCGTATCAAAATAAATACAGAAAATATTAATAAAATAATGTAAATTTGTAGGAAAATTAAGATGCAAAATACCCATAAAATATCGCATTTTTTATAAAAATATATATACGAAAAAACATAAAATATTTGATTTTGTATTAAAATAAATAGATATACAAAATACACATAAAATAAGCTAAATTTGAATTGAAATAAACATACAAAATACATAAAATAATGTAAATTTGTATCAAAATACCTATACAAATACACATATAATAACGTAAATTTGTATAAAAATATATAAACAAAATACACATTAAATAATGTAAATACGTATAAAAAAAATGTAAAAAATACACAAATAATCATGTAATTCGTGTCAAAATAAATAGACAAAATACCAATAAAATAATGTAAATTTCTGTGAGAAAACATATACAAAATACACATAAATAACGCAAATATCAATAAAAATATATATAATATAATATATTTTTATACATATTTAAAATATTTAATGTATATTTTGTATATATATATTTTATCCAAATTTACTTGATTTTATATGTATTTGTTTATATATTTTCATACAAATTTACATTATTTTATGTGAGTTTTGTATATGTATTTCAATACAAATTTGCCTTACTTTATGTGTATTTTGCATATCTATTTTCAAACAAATTTAAATTATTTTGGTGTATTTTTGTATATATTTTTATACAAATTTTAGTTATTTTATTTGTTTTTTGTATATATATTTTCCTACAAATATACATTCTTTTATTGGAATTTTGTGTATTTAATTTTTTACGAATTTACATTATTTTATGTGTATTTTGTATATATATTTTTCTACGTATTTAAACTATTTTATGTTTATTTTATATATACATTTTCATAAAAATTTACGTTATTTTATTGTGTGTATTCGTATATATTTTGAAACAAATTTTATACAAATTCATGTTATTTTATGTGTATTTGTATATATATTTTTATACAAATTTATATTATTTTAAGTGTATTCTTACATATATTTTATTACAAATTTACCTTATTTTATGTTTATTTTGTATATTTATTTCATTCAATTTTAAATTATTTAATGTGTATATTTGTATTTGTATTAAGGTTATTTTATGTGTGTTTTCTATATATATTTTCATCCAAAATTACATTATTTTATTGTTATTTCTTAATTTAACTCGATACGAATTTAGATTATTTCATAGGTATTTTGTATACATATTTTTATACTCATTTACATTATCTAATGTGTGTTTTGTATATATTTTTTTATGCAAACTAATTTTATGTGAATTTTTGTACATATATTTTTATAGAAACTTAAAACGTTATTTTATGTGTATTTTGTATATGTTTTCTCATAGAAATTTACATTATTTAATTAGTTTTTTGTTTATTTATTTTGATACGAATGACTTGATTATTTGTGTATTTTTTAAATATTTTTTTTATACGTATTTACATTACTTAATGTGTATTTTGTTTATATAGTTTTTTTTAACAAATTTACGTTATTATATGTGTATTTGTTAAAAATATTTTGAAACGAATTTACTTTATTTCATGTATTTCGTGAAAATATTTCAATTCAAATTTAGCTTATCTTGTGTGTATTTTGTATATCTATTTTCATACAAATTTAATTACTTCTGTGTATTTTTGTATATAGTTTTATACAAATTTACGTTATTTTATGTGCATTTTGTATATTTATATTTACACAAATACACATTCTCTTATTGGTATTTTGTTTATTTATATTTTACGAATTTACATTATTTTATGTGTATTTTGTATACATTTTTGATTCGTATTTACATCATTTTATGTGTATTTTGTATATATATTTTTATAGAAATTTACGTAATTTTATCTGTATTCGTATATATATTTTGAAACATATTTACATTGTTTATGTTTATTATATATATCTATTTCAATACAAATTTACCTTATTGTATGTGCATTTTGTATATTTATTTTAATACAAAATTAATTATTTTATGTGTATTTTTGTATATATAATTTTATAAAAATATGAGTTATTTTATAGGTATTTTGCATCTTAGTTTTCATACAAATGTACATTATTTTATTTATATTCTGTGTATATATTTTGATACGATTTTATATTATACTATTTGTGTTTTGTATATATTTTTTTATACATATTTTCATTATTTAATGTGTATTTTTTATATATATTTTATTCAAATTAACGTTATTTTAAGTGTATTTGTTTATATAATTTCATTCAAATTTACATTATTTTAAGTGTATTTTGTATATGTATTTCAATACAAATTTACCTAATTTTATGTGTATTTTGTATATTTATTTTCATACAAATTTAAATTATTTTTGTGTTTTTTTGTATATACATATAGAGTAAATTTCTATGAAAATATATATTCAAAATACATATAAAATTAGGTAAATAAGTGTAAAAATATATATATTAAATACACCTAAAAAATAAAAGCTCGTATCAAAATAAATAAACAAAAATCCGATAAAAGAACGTATATTTGTAGGAAAATAAATATACAAAATACACATAAAATTACGAAAATTTGAATAAAAATATATACAAAAAAACAAAAAAATAAATTTCAATTTGTATGAAAATAGATATACAAAATACACATATAATTAGTTAAATTTGTATTTAAATACATGTACAAAATACACATAGAATAATGTAAATTTGTATGAAATGAAAACAAATTCACATAAAATAACGTACATTTGTATAAAATAGATATACAAAATATACATAGAATAATGTAAAATTGTATCAAAATAAATACACAGAATATCAATAAAATAATGTAATTTTGTATGAAAATAAAGATGCAAAATACCCATAAAATAAAGCATATTTTTTTTTAAATACATATACAAGAATACACATAGAATAATTAAATTTTTATTAAAATTAATATACAAAATGCACGTACAATAAGGTAAATTTGTATTGAAAAAATATACAAAATGTACATAAAACAATGTATATTTGTTTCAAAATATATATACGAATACACATAAAATAACGTATATTTCTATAGAAATATATATACAAAATACACATGAAATGACGTAAATACGTATAAAAATATATATACACAATATACATTAAATAATGTAAATTCGCATCAAAATATATAAACAAAATATCAATAAAAGAATGTGTATTTGTATGAAAATAGATATACAAAATACACATAAAATATTGTAAATTTGTATATAACTCTATTAAAAAAATACACAAAAATAATTTAAATTTATATAAAAATATATATACAAAATACACATAAAACTAGTTAAATTTCTATTGAAATACATATACAAAATACACATAAAATAATGTAAATTTGAATGAAAATATATAAACAAATACACTTAAAATAACGTAAATTTGTATGAAATATATATAGAAAATACACATTAAATAATGTAAATATGTATAAAAAAATATATACAAAACACAAATAGAATAATGTAAAATAGTATCAAAATAAATACACTGAATATTAATAAAATAATGTAAATTTGTATGAAAATAAAGATGCAAAATACCCATAAAACAACGCATTTTTTATAAAAATATTAATACCAAAATACACATAAAATATTTAAATTTGTATTACAATAAATATACAAAATGCACATACAATAAGGTAAATTTGTATTGAAATAGATATGCAAAATACACATAAAACAATGTAAATTTGTTGCAAAATATATATACGAATATACATAAAATAACGTAGATTTCTATAAAAATATATATACAAAATACACATAAAATGAAGTAAATACGTAAAAGAAAATGTACACAAAATACACATAAAATAATGTAAATTCGTATCAAAATAAATAAACTAAATGCCAATAAAAGAATCTTTACTTGTATAAATATAAATATACAAAATACACATAAAATAACGTAAAATTAAATAAAACTATATACAAAAATAAACAATAATAATTAAATTTGTATGAAAATAGATATACAAAAGACACATAAAATAAGGTAAATTTGAATTGAAATAAATATAGAAAATACATAAAATAATGTAAATTTGTATCAAAATATATATTCAAATACACATATAATAACGTAAATTTGTATAAAAATATATAAACAAAATACACATTAAATAATGTAAATACGTATAAAAGATATGTACGTAATGTAAAAATTTATAAAATTAAAGATGCAAAATACCCATAAAATAACTCATATTTAAAAAAAAATATATACAAAAATACACATTAAATAATTGAATTTGTGTTATAATAAATATACAAAATACACATACAATAAGGTAGATTTTTATTGAAATAGATATGCAAAAAACACATAAAAGAATGAATTTTTTTATCAAAATATATACGAATACACACAATAAAATTACGTAAATTTTTATGAAAGTATATATACAAAATACACATAAAATAATGTAAATACATAGAAAAATATATATACAAAATACACATAAAATAATGTAAATTCGTATCAAAATAAATAAATAAAATTTCCTCTAAAAGAATGTATATTTGTAGGAAAATATATATACAAAATACAAATAAAATAACAAATTTGTATAAAAATATATACAAAAATACGCAAAAATAATTTAAATTTGTTTGAAAATAGATATGCAAAATACACATGAAATTAGGCAAATTTTTATTGAAATACATATACAAAATACACACAAAATAATGTAAATTTGTATGAAACTATATAAACAAATACACATAAGATAACGTAAATTTCCATAAAATATATGTACAAAATATACATTAAATAATGTAAATATGTCTAAAAATATATATACAAAATACACAGAATAACGTAAAATAGTATCAAAATAAATAAACAGACTATCAATAAAATAATGTAAATTTGTGTGAAAATAAAGATGCAAAATACCCATATAATAACGCATATTTGTTTAAAAATATATATACAAAAATACACATAAAATAATTAAATTTGTATAAAAATAAATATACAAAAGGCACATACAATAAAGAAAATTTGTATTGAAATAGATATGCGAAATACACATAAATAATGTAAATTTGTATCAAAATATATATACGAATACACATAAAATAGAGTAAATTTCTATGAAAATATATATTCAAAATACATATAAAATTATGTAAATAAGTATAAAAATATATATATCACATACACCTAAAATAAAGAAAATTCGTATCAAAATAAATAAACAAAATTCCGATAAAAGAACGTATATTTGTAGGAAAATAAATATACAAAATACACATAAAATTACGAAAATTTGAATAAAAATATATACTAAAATACACAAAATTAATTTCGATTTGTATGAAAATATATATACATAATACACATATAATTAGTTAAATTTGCATTTAAATACATGTAGCCTACAAAATACACATGAAATAATGTAAATTTGTATGAAATGAAAACAAATTCACATAAAATAACGTTCATTTGTATGAAATATATATACAAAATATACATAGAATAATGTAAAATCGTATCAAAATAAATACACAGAATATCAATAAAATAAAGTAAATTTGTATAAAAATAAAGATGCAAAATACTCATAAAATAAAGCATTTTTTTATGAAAATACATATACAAAAATACACATAGAATAATTAAATTTGTATTATTTTATATGTACTTTGTATATATATTTTTATACGCATTTATATTATTTAACATTTATTTAATTTAATTACTTCTGTGTATTTTTGTATATAGTTTAATACAAATTTACGATATTTTATGTGTATTTTGTATATTTATATTTATACAAATACACATTGTTTTATTGGTATTTTGTTTATTTATTTTGATACGATTTTACATTATTTTGTGTGTATTTTGTATTCATTTTTTTATACGTGTTTATTTCATTTTATATGTATTTTGTATATATTTTTATAGAAATCTACGTTATTTTATGTGTATTCGTATATATATTTTGAAACAAATTTACATTGTTTTATATGTATTTTGCATATCTATTTCAATACAAACTTACAAAAATGCACATAAAATAAAGTAAATTTGCATTAAAATATATATACAAAACACACATTAAACAATGTAAATGCGTATATAAAATAACCTAAATTTGTATAAAACTATATACAAAAATACTCAAAAATAATTAAAATTTGTATGAAGAGAAATATACAAAATACACATAAAATTAGATTAATTTGTATTGAAGTACATATACAAAATACACATAAAATAATGTAAATTTGAATGAAAATATATAAACAAATACACTTAAATAACGTAAATTTGTATAAAATATATATGCAAGATACACATTAAATAATGTAAATATGTATAAAAAATATATAAACAAAAAAGAAATAGAATAATGTAAAATCGTATAAAAATAAATAGAGAATATCAACAAAATAATGTAAATTTGTATGAAAAGAAAGATGCAAAATTCCCATAAAATAGCGCATTTTTTCTAAAAATATATATACCAAAATACACATAAAATAATTAAATTTGTATTGAAATAAATATGCAAAATGCATATACAGTAAGGTAAATTTGTATTGAAAGAGATATTCAAAAATACATATAAAACCATGTAAATTTGTTTCAAAATATATATACGAATACACATAAAATAACGTAGATTTATATAGAAATATATTTACAAAATACACATGAAATTATGTAAATACGTATAAAAATATATATACAAAATACATATTCAGTAATGTAAATTCGTGTCAAAATAAATAAACAAAATATCATGAAAAGAATGTGTATTTGTATGAAAATAAATAATAGATAATAAATTTGTATGAAATATATATGCAAGATACACATTAAATAATGTAAATATGTATAAAAAAATATATACAAAAAACAAATAGAATAATGTAAAATCGTATCAAAATAAATACACCGAATATTAATAAAATAATGTAAATTTGTATGAAAATAAAGATGCAAAATTCCCATCAAATAGCGCATTTCTTATAAAAATATATATACCAAAATACACATAAAATATTTAAATTTGTATTGAAATAAATATACAAAATGCACATACAATAAGGTAAACTTCTATTGAAAGAGATATGCAAAAATACATATAAAACAATGTAAATTTGTTTCAAAATATATATACGAATAAAATAACGTAGATTTCTATAAAAATATATATAGAAAATACACATAAAATTAAGTAAATACGTATAAAAAAATGTAAACAAAATACACATAAAATAATGTAAATTCGAATCTAAATAAATAAACAAAATACCAATAAAAGAATGTGTATTTGTATAAATATAAATGTACAAAATACACATACAAAATAAACATTAAATAAGGTAAATTTGTAATGAAATATATGTACAAAATACACATAAAATAATGTAAATTTATATGAAAATATATATACAAATACACATAAAATACCATGAATTTGTATAAAATTATATATTCAAAATAAATGTTAAATAATGTAAATGCGTATAAAAATACATATACAAAGTACATATAAAATAATACAAATTTAATTATTGTATGTGTATATGTATTTTCATAAAAAAATGCTTTATTTTATGAGTATTTTGTATCTTTATTTTCATACAAATTTACTTTATTTTATTGATATTCTGTGTATTTATTTTGATACGATTTTACATTATTCTATGTATATTTTGTATATATATTTCATACAAATGAACGTTATTTTAAACAAATATGCGTTATTATATGGGTATTTTGCTTCTTTATTTTCATACAAATTTACATTATTTTATTGATAGTCTGTTTATTTATTTTGATACTATTTTACGTTATTCTGTGTATTTTGTATATATATTTTTATAAATTTACATTATTTTATGTGTATTTTGTATATGTATTTCAATAAAAATTTTCCTAATTTCATGTGTATTTTGCATATCTATTTTTAAACAAATTTAAATTATTTTTGTGTATATTTGTATATATTTTTATACAATTTTTTGTTATTTTATTTGTATTTTGTATATATATTTTCCTACAAATATACATTCTTTAGAGAAATTTAGTTTATTTATTTTGACGAATTACATTATTTTATGTGTATTTTATATATATATATATATATATATATATATATAGATATATATATATATATATATATATATATATATATATATATATATATATATATATATTTTTTTTTCTATGTATTTACATTATTTTATGTGTATTTTGTATATATATTTTCATAAAAAATTACGTAATTTTATTGTGTATTCGTATATATTTTGATAAAAAAAATCATTATTTTATGTGTTTTTTGCATATCTATTTCAATAAAAATCTACCTTATTTTATGTGTATTTTGTATATTTATTTGAATACAAATTCAATTATTTTATGTGTAGTTTTGTATATATTTTTTTTAAATATGAGTTATTTTATGGGTACTTTGCATCTTTAATTTTATAAATTTTTACATTACGTACATATCTTTTATACGTATTTACATTATTTAATGTGTATTTTGTTTATATATTTTTATACAAAGTTACGTTATTATATGTGTATTTTAATATATATTTTGCTACAAATTTACATTATTTTATGTATTTTCTATATTTATTTCAATTCAAATTTAGCTTATTTTATGTCTTTTGCATATCTATTTTCATACAAATTTAATTATTTTTGTTTATTTTTGTATATAGTTTTATACAATTTTACGTTATTTTATGTATTTATATTTATATTTATACAAGTAAACTTTCTTTTATTGGCATTTAGTTCATTTATTTTGATACAAATTTATATTATTTTATGTGTATTTTGTATACATTTTCTTATACGTATTTACTTCATTTTATGTGTATTTTGTATATATATTTTTATAGAAATCTACGTTATTTTATGTGTATTCGTATATATATTTTGAAAAGAATTTACATTGTTTTATGTGTATTTTGCATATCTATTTCAATACAAATTTACCTTATTGTATGTGCATTTTCTATATTTATTGTAATACAAATTTAAATATTTTATGTGTATTTTGGTATAAATATTTTCATAAAAAATGCGTTGTTTTATGGGTATTTTGCATCTTTATTTTCATACAAATTTACATTATTTTATTAATATTCTGTGTATTTATTTTGATACTATTTTACATTATTCTATTTGTGTTTTGTACATATTTTCTTATACATATATACATTATTTAATGTATATTTTCCATATATATTTCATAAAAATTTACATTATTTTAAGTGTATTTGTTTATATATTTTCATTCAAATTTACATTATTTTTTGTGTATTTTGTATATGTATTTCAATAGAAATTTAACTAGTTTTATATGTATTTTGTATATATATTTTTATACAAATTTAAATTATTTTTGTGTATTTTTTGAATAGAGTTTTATACAAATTTACAATATTTTATGTGTATTTTGTTTATCTATTTTCATACAAATACACATTCTGTTATTGATATTTTGTTTATTTATTTTGATGCGAATTTACATTATTTAATGTGTATTGTGTATATATATTTTTATACGTATTTACGTCATTTCATGTGTATTTTGCATATATATTTCTATAGAAATATACGTTATTTTATGTGTATTCGTATATATATTTTGAAACAAATATACATTGTTTTATGTGCATTTTGTATATTTTTTCAATACAAATTTACCTTATTGTACGTGCATTTTGTATATTAATTTTAATACAAATTTAATTATTATTTGTGTATTCTTGTATATGTATTTTTTAAAAAATATGCTTTATTTTATGGGTATTTTGCATCTTTATTTTCATACAAAATTACATTATTTTATTGATATTCTGTGTATTTATTTTGATACGATTTTACATTATTCTATGTATATTTTGTATATCTATTTTATACAAATGAACGTTATTTTATGTGAATTTGTTTTCATTTCATACAAATTTACATTATTTTATGTGTATTTTGTACATGTATTTAGATAAAAATCTAAATAATTATATGTGTATTTTGTATATTTTTTTTCATACAAATTGAAATTTATTTGTTTTTTTGTATATATTTTTATTCAAATTTTCGTATTTTTATGTGTATTTTGTATATTTATTTTCCTTCAAATATACGTTCTTTTATCGGAATTTGGTTTATTTATTTTGATACGAATTTTCATTTTTTTAGGTGTATTTGATATATATATTTTTATATTTATTTACATAATTTTATATGTATTTTGAATATATATTTTCATAGAAATTTACTCTATATGTATATACAAAAAAACACAAAAATAATTTAAATTTGTATGAAAATAAATATACAAAATACACATAAAATTAGGTAAATTTGTATTGAAATACGTATACTAAACACACTTAAAATAATGTAAATTTGAATGAAATTATATAAACAAATACACTTAAAATAACCTTAATTTGTATAAAATATATAAAAAAAAATACATTAAATAATGAAAATATGTTTAAAAAAATATATACAAAACACAAATAGTATAATATAAAATCGTATCAAAATATATACACAGAATATTATTAAAATAACGTACATTTGTATGAAAACTAAGATGCAAAATACCTATAAAATAACGCATTTTTTATAAAACTATATATACCAAAATACACATAAAATATTTGAATTTGTATTAAAATAAATATACAAAATGCATATTCAATAAGGTAAATTTCTATTGAAATAGATATGCAAAAAACATATAAAACAATGTAAATTTGTTTCAAAATATATATACGAATACACATAAAATAACGTAGATTTCTATAAATATATATATATATATATATATATATATATATATATATATATATATATATATATATATATATATATATATATATATATATATATATATATATATATATATATATATATATATATATACAAAATACAAATAAAATTAAGTAAATACGAATCAAAAATGTATACAAAATACACATAAAATAATGTAAATTCGTATAAATATAAATAAACAAAATACCAATAAGAGAATGTGTATTTGTATAAATATAAATATACAAAATGCACATAAAGTAACGTAAATTTGTATGAAACTATATACAAAAATACACAGAAGTAATTAAATTTGTATGAAAATAGATATACAAAATACACACAAAATAAGCTAAATTTGAATTGAAATATATATACGAAATACATAAAATAAATTAAATTCGTTTCAAAATATTTTTAACAAATACACATATAATGACGTAAATTTGTAAAAAAAATATATAAACAAAATACACATTAAGTAATGTAAATACGTATAAATAAATATTTACAAAATACACAAATAATCAAGTCATTCGTATAAAAAAAAATAAACAAAAAACTAATTAAATAATGTAAATTTGTATGAGAAAAAATATACAAAATACACATAAAATAACGTTTTAAGTTTCTATAAAAATATATGTACAAAAATGCACATAAAATTAGTTTGCATAAAAAAATATATACAAAACACAAATTAGATAATGTAAATGAGTATAAAAATATGTATACAAAATACCTATGAAATAATCTATGTGTTTTTTGTATATATATTTTTTTATACATATTTACATTATTTTATGTGTTTTTTGTATATATATTTTTCTACGTATTTAAATTATTTTATGTGTATTTTGTATATACATTTTCATAAAAAAACTACGTTATTTTATTGTGTGTATAAGTATATATTTTGATACAAATTTTATACAAATTCATGTTATTTAATGTGTATTTGTATATATATTTTCATACAAATTTATATTATTTTATGTGTATTTTTTCATATATTTCATTACAAATTTACCTTATTTTATGTTTATTTTGTATATTTATTTCATTCAATTTTAAATTATTTTATGTGTATATTTGTATTTGTATTTAGGTTATTTTATGTGTATTTTGTATATATATTTTCATCCAAAATTACATTATTTTATTGTTATTTCTTAATTTAACTCGATACGAGTTTAGATTATTTCATAGGTATTTTGTATACATATTTTTATACTCATTTACATTATCTAATGTGTGTTTTGTATATATATTTTTATGCAAATTTATTTAATGTTCATTTTTGTACATATATTTTTATAGAAATTTGCGTTATTTTATGAATATAGTTTTATATAAATTTACGTTATTTTATGTGCATTTTGTATATTTATATTTATACAAATACACATTATTTTATTGGTATATTGTTTATTTACATTTATACGAATTTACATTATTTTATGTGTATTTTGTATACATTTTTTTATACGTATTTACTTAATTTTATGTGTATTTTGTATATGTATTTTTATAGAAATCTACGTTATTTTATGTGTATTCGTATATATATTTTGAAACAAACTTACATTATTTTATATGTATTTTGCATATCTATTTCAATACAAATTTACCTTATTGTATGTGCATTTTGTATATTTATTTTAATACAAGTTCAAATATTTTATGTGTATTTTGGTATCAATAATTTTATAAAAAATGCGTTATTTTATAGGTATTTTGCATCTTAATTTTCATTTTATATGTACTTTGTATATATATTTTAATACGCTTTTACATCATTTAATATTTATTTTGAATATATATTTTTATACAGATTCATGGTATTTTATGTGTATTTGTATATATATTTTCATATAAATTTACATTATTTTATGTGTATTTTGTACATCTATTTTATTACAAATCTACCTTATTTTATGTTTATTTTGTATGTGTATTTAGTATATTTATATTTATCCAAATACACATTCTTTTATTGGTATTTTGTTTATTTATTTTAATTCGAATTTACATTATTTTATGTGTATTTTGTATACATTTTTTTATACGTATTTACTTAATTTTATGTGTATTTTGTATATATATTTTTATAGAAATCTACGTTTTTTTTATTTGTATTCGTATATATATTTTGAAACAAATTTACATTGTTTTATCTGTTTTTTTGCATATCTCTTTCAATACAAATTTACCTTATTGTATGTGCATTTTGTATCTTTATTTCAATACAAATTTAAATATATTATGTGTATTTTGGTATATATATTTTTATAAGAAATGCGCTATTTTATGGGAATTCTGCATCTTTATTTTCATACAAATTTACATTATTTTATTAATATTCGGTGTATTTATTTTGATACGATTTTACATTATTCTATTTGTTTTTTGTATATACTTTTTTTTATACATATTTACATTATTTAATGTGTATCTTGCATATATATTTTATACAAATTTATTATCTATTATCTATTTTCATACAAATACACATTCTTTTCATGATATTTTGTTTATTTATTTTTGACACGAATTTACATTATTTATTTGATGTATTTTGTATATATATATATTTACATATTTTCATTTTTATTTTTTATATATATATATATATATATATATATATATATATATATATATATATATATATATATATATATATATATATATATAGAGAGAGAGAGAGAGAGAGAGAGAGAGAGAGATAGAGATAGAAATCTACATATATATTTATGTGTATTCGTATATATATTTTGAAACAAATTTACATTGTTTTATATGTATTTTTGAATATCTCTTTCAATACAAATTTACCTTACTGTATATGCATTTTGTATATTTATTTCAATACAAATGTAAATATTTAATGTGTATTTTGGTAAATATATTTTTATAAAAAATGCGATAATTTTTGGGAATTTTGTATCTTTATTTTCATACAAATTTACTTTATTTTATTGATATTCTGTGTATTTATTTTGATACGATTTTACATTATTCTATTTGTTTTTTGTATATATATTTTTTATACACATTTACATTATTTAATCTTTATCTTGCATATATATTTTAGACAAATTTAAGTTATTTTAAGTGTATATGTTTATATATTTTCATTCAAATTTACATTATTTGATGTGTATTTTGTATATGTATTTCAATACAAATTTACCTAATTTTATGTGTATTTTGTATATTTCTTTTCAAACAAATTTAAATTATTTTTGTGTATTTTTGTATATAGTTTTATACAAATTTAGGTTATTTTATGTACGCATTTACATTATTTGGTGTGTGTTTTGTATATATATTTTTTTGCAAATTTACTTTATTTTATGTGTATTTTTGTACATATATTTTTATAGAAATTTGCGTTATTTGTATATGTTTTCTCATACAAATTTACATTATTTTATTGCTGTTTTGTTTATTTATTTTGATACGAATTACATGATTATATGTGCATTTTGTTCATATTTTTTATACGTATTTACATTACTTAATGTGTATTTTGTTTATATATTTTTAAACAAATCTACGTTATTATATGTATTTGTATAAATATTTTGATACAGATTTACATTATTTTATGTATTTTGTATGTACATTTCAATTCAAATTTAGCTTATTTTAGCTGTATTTTGTATATATATTTTCATACAAATTTAATTACTTTTGTGTATTTTTGTATATAGTTTTATACAAATTTACGATATTTTATGTGTATTTTGTATATTTATATTTTTACAAATACACATTCTTTTACTGGTATTTTGTTTATTTATTTTGATACGATTTTTATGTATTTTTTATATTCATTTTTTTATACGTATTTACTTCATTTTATATGTATTTTGCATATCTATTTCAATACAAATTTGCAAATTTACTTTATTTTATGTGCATTTTTGTACATATATTTCTTTAGAAATTTGCTTTATTTTATGTGTATTTGTATATGTTTTCTCATACAAATTTACATTATTTTATTGCTATTTTGTTTATTTATTTTGATACAAATGAAAATAGATATACAAAATATACATAAAATAAACTAAATTTGAATTGAAATATATATACAAAATACATTTAATAATGTAAATTTGTATCAAAATATTTTAACAGATGCGCCTAAAATAACGTAAATTTGTTTTAAAATATACAAAATACACATTAAATAATGTAAATATGTATAAAAAAAAATATATACAAAACACAAATAGAATAATGTAAAATCGTATCAAAATAAATACACAGAATATTAATAAAACAATGTAAATTTGTATGAAAATAAAGATGCAAAATAATCATTAAATAACGCATTTTTTATAAAAATATATATACCAAAATACACATGAAAAAATTTATTTGTATTAAAATAAATATACAAAATACACATACAATAAGGTAAATCTGTATTGAAAAAGATATGCAAAATACATATAAAACAATGTTATTTTATTTGTATTTTGTAAATTTATATATATACAATACACATTCTTTTATTAGTATTTTGTTTATTTATTTTGATACGAGTTTACATTATTTTATGTGTATTTTGTATACCTTTTTTTATACGTATTTACTTCATTTTATGTGTATTTTGTATATATATTTTCATAGAAATCTACGTTATTTTATGTGTATTCGTATATATATTTTGAAAAAAATTTACATGGTTTTATATGTATTTTGCATATCTATTTCAATACAAATTTACCTTATTGTATGTGCATTTTGTATATCTATTTTAATACAAATTCAAATATTATATGTGTGTCTTGGTATAAATATTTTTATAAAAAATGCATTATTTTATGGGTATTTTGCATCTTAATTTTCATACAAATTTACATTATTTTATTAATATTCTGTGTATTTATTTTGATACGATTTTATATTATTCTATTTGTGTTTTGTATATATTCTTTTATACATATTTACATTATTTAATGTGAATTTTTTATATATATTTTATACAAATTTACGTTATTTTAAGTGTATTTGTTTATATATTTTCATTCCAATTTACATTATTTTATATGTATTTTGTAAATGTATTTCAATACAAATTTACCTAATTTTATGTGTATTTTGTATATTTATTTTCATACAAATTAAAATTATTTTTGTGTATTTTTGTATATAGTTTTATATATTTTTAGGTGATTTTATGTGTATATTGTATATCTATTTTCATACAAATACACATTCTTTTATTGATATTTTGTTTATTTACTTTGACGCGAATTTACATTATTTAATGTATTTATATATATATATATATATATATATATATATATATATATATATATATATATATATATATATATATATATATATATATATATATATATATATATATATATATATATATATATATATATATATATATATATATATATATATATATATATATATATATATATATATATATATATATATATATATATATATATTTATATATATATTTATATATATATATATATATATCATTTGATCTATATTCGTATATAGATTTTGAAACAAATTTACACTGTTTCATGTGTATTTTGCATATTTTTCAATACAAATTTACCTTATTGTATATGTATTTTGTATATTAATTTTAATACAAATTTAATTATGCTATGTGTATTTTTGTATATGTATTTTCATAAAAATATGCTTTATTTTATGGGTATTTTGCATTTTTTTTTTCATACAAATTTACATTATTTTATTTATATTCTGTTTATTTTTTTTTAACAATTTTAAATTATTCTATGTGTATTTTGTATATCTATTTTTATACGTATTTACTTAATTTTATGTGTATTTTGTATATATATTTTTATAGAAATCTATGTTATTTTATGTGTATTCGTATATATATTTTGAAACAAATTTACATTGTTTTATATGTATTTTTGCATATCTCTTTCAATACAAATTTACCTTATTGTATATGCATTTTGTATATTTATTTCAATACAAATTTAAATATTTTATGTGTATTTTGGTATATATATTTTTATAAGAAATGCGCTATTTGATGGGAATTTTGCATCTTTATTTTCATACAAATTTACATTATTTTATTAATATTCGGTGTATTTATTTTGATACGATTTCACATTATTCTATTTGCTTTTTGTATATATATTTTTTATACATATTTACATTATTTGATGTGTATCTTGCATCTTTTATCGTAATTTTGTTTATTTATTTTTATACGAATTTACTTTATTTTAGGTGTATTTGATATGTATATTTTAATACTTATTTATATCATTTTATTTGTGTTTTGAATATATATTTTCATAGAAATTTACTCTATTTTATGGGTATTCGTATATATATTTTGATACAAATTTATATTATTTATGTTTATTTTGCATATCTATTTCAATACAAATTTACCATATTGTATGTGTATTTTGTATATATATTTTAATACAAATTTAATTATTTTATGTGTTTTTTTTGTAAAAATATGCGTTATTATTTGGGTATTTTGCATCTTTATTTTAATACAAATTTACATTATTTTATTGATATTCTGTTTATTTATTTTGATACGATTTTACATTTTCTCTGTGTATTTTGTATATATATTTTTATACACATTTACATTATTTAATGTATATTTTGTATATATATTTTATATAAATTTACGCTATTTTATGTGTATTTGTTTATATATTTTCATACAAATTTACAATATTTTATGTGTAATTTGTATATGTATTTCAATACAAATTTGCCTAATTTTATGTGTATTTTGCATATCTATTTTCAAACAAATTTAAATTTTTTTTTATATAATTTATATATATTTTTATACAAATTTTAGTTATTTTATTTGTATTTTGTATTTATATTTTCCTACAAATATACATTCTTTTAGTGGATTTTTGTTCATTTATTTTCATAAGAATTTACATAATTTTATGTGTATTTTGTATATATATTTTTCTACGTATTTACATTATTTTATGTGTATTTTTTATATATATTTTTATAAAAATTTACGTTATTTTATTGTGTGTATTCGTATATGATTTGATACAAATTTACATTATTTTATGTTTATTTTGCATATCTATTTCAATATAGATTTACCTTATTGTATGTGTATTTTGTATATTTATTTTAATACAAATTTAATTATTTTATGTGTACTTTGTATACATTTTCTTATACGTATTTACTTCATTTAATGTGTATTTTGTATATATATTTTTATAGTAATCTACGTTATTTTATGTGTATTGGTATATATATTTTTTAAGCAAATTTACATTGTTTTATATGTATTTAGCATATCTATTTCAATTTAAATCTACCTTATTGTATGTGCATTTTGGATATTTATTGTAATACAAATTTAAAAATTTTATTATTTTGTTATATATATTTTTATAAAAAGAGTTTTATATAAATTTAAAATATTTTATCTGTATTTTGTATATCTATTTTCATACAAATACACATTTTTTATTGATATTTTGTTTATTTATTTTTGACGCGAATTCACATTATTTAATGTGTATTGTGTATATATATTTTTATACGTATTTACGTCATTTCATGTGTATTTTGTATATATATTTCTATAGAAATATATGTTATTTTATGTGTATTCGTATATATATTTTGAAACAAATATACATTGTTTTATGTGCATTTTGCATATTTTTTCAATATAAATTTACCTTCTTGTACGTGCATTTTGTATATTAATTTTAATACAAATTTAATTATTCTATGTGTATTTTTGTATATGTATTTTCATAAAAAGATGCTTTATTTTATTGGTATTTTGCATCTTTATTTTCATACAAATTTACATTATTCTATTGATATTCTGTGTATTTATTTTGATACGATTTTACATTATTCTATTTATATTTTGTATATATATTTCATACAAATGAACGTTATTTTATGTGAATTTGTTTTCATTTCATACAAATTTACATTATTTTATGTGTATTTTGTACATGTATTTAAATACAAATTTAAATAATTAGATGTGTATTATGTATATCTATTTTCATACAAATTGAAATTAATTTTGTGTATTTTAGTATATATTTTTATTCAAATTTTCGTAATTTTAAGTGAATTTTGTATATTTATTTTCCTACAAATATACGTTCTTTTATCGGAATTTTGTTTATTTATTTTGATACGAGTTTTCATTATTTTAGGTGTATTTGATATATATATTTTTATACATATTTACATAATTTTATATGTATTTTGAATATATATTTTCATAGAAATTTACTCTATTTTATGTGTATTCGTATATATATTTTGATACAAATTTACATTATTTATGTGTATTTCGCATATCTATTTCAATACAAATTTTCTTTATTGTATGTGCCTTTTGTATATTTATTTTGATGCAAATTTAATTATTTTATGTGTATTTTTGTATATATATTTTTAAACAAATATGCGTTATTATATGGGTATTTTGCATCTTTATTTTCATACAAATTTACATTATTTTATTGATTGTCTGTTTATTTATTTTGATACGATTTTACGTTATTCTGTGTATTTTGTATATATATTTTATGGAAATTTACGTTATCTTATGTGTATTTGTTTATATATTTTCATACAAATTTACATTATTTTATGTGTATTTTGTATATGTATTTCAATAAAAATTTGCCTAATTTCATTTGTATTTTGCATATCTATTTTCAAACAAATTTAAATTATTTTTGTGTATTTTTGTATATATTTTTATACAAATATTTGCTATTTTATTTGTATTTTGTATATATATTTTCCTACACATATACATTCTTTTAGAGGAAATTTTGTTTATTTATTTTGATACGGATTTACATTATTTTATGTGTATTTTGTATATATATATTTTTCTATGTATTTACATTATTTTATGTGTATTTTGTATATATATTTTCATAAAAATTTACGTAATTTTATTGTGTGTATTCGTATATATTTTGATTAAAATTTTCATTATTTTATGTGTTTTTTGCATATCTATTTCAATAAAAATCTACATTATTGTATGTGTATTTTGTATATTTATTTTAATACAAATTTAATTATTTTATGTGTATTTTTGTATATATTTTTTTTAAATATAAGATATTTTATGGGTATTTTGCATCTTTAATTTTATATATTTTTACATTACGTACATATCTTTTATACGTATTTACATTATTTAAAGTGTATTTTGTTTATATATTTTTATACAAATTTACGTTATTATATGTGTATTTGAATATATATTTTTATACAAATTTACATTATTTTATGTATTTTCTATATTTATTTAAATTCAAATTTAGCTTATTTTATGTCTTTTGTATATCTATTTTCATACAAATTTAATTATTTTTGTTTATTTTTCTATATAGTTTTATACAATTTTACGTTATTTTATGTGTATTTTGTATATTTATATTTATACAAGTAAACATTCTTTTATTGGCATTTAGTTGATTTATTTTGATACGAATTTACATTATTTTATGGGTATTTTGTATACATTTTCTTATACGTATTTACTTCATTTTATGTGTATTTTGTATATATATTTTATAGAAATCTACGTTATTTTATGTGTATTCGTATGAATATTTTGAAACAAATTTACATTGTTTTATATGTATTTTGCATATCTATTTCAATACAAATTTACCTTATTGTATGTGCATTTTATATATTTATTGTAATACAAATTTAAATATTTTATGTGCATTTTGGTATATATATTTTCATAAAAAATGCGTTGTTTTATGGGTATTTTGCATCTTTATTTTCATACAAATTTACATTATTTTATTAATATTCTGTGTATTTATTTTGATACTATTTACATTATTCTATTTGTGTTTTGCATCTTTATTTTCATACAAATTTACATTATTTTATTAATATTCTGTGTATTTATTTTGATACTATTTACATTATTCTATTTGTGTTTTGTATATATTTTTTTATACATATTTACATTATTTAATGTGTATATATATTTCATACAAATTTTCGTTCTTTTAAGTGTGTTTATATATTTTTATTCAAATTTACATTATTTTATGTGTATTTTTTATATGTATTTCAATAGAAATTTACCTAATTTCATGTGTATTTTGTATATATATTTTATACAAATTTAAATTATTTTTTGTGTATTTTTGTATAGATTTTTATTCAAATTTACAATATTTTATGTGTATTTTGTATATCTATTTTCATACAAATACACATTGTTTTATTGATATTTTGTTTATTTATTTTGATGCGAATTTACATCATTTAATGTGTATTGTGTATATATATTTTTATACGTATTTACGTCATTTCATGTGTATTTTGTATATATATTTCTATAGAAATATACGTTATTTTATGTGAATTCGTATATATATTTTGAAACAAATATACATTGTTTTATGTGCATTTTGCATATTTTTTCAATACAAATTTACCTTATTGTACGTGCATTTTGTATATTAATTTTAATACAAATTTAGCTATTCTATGTGTATTTTTTTATATGTATTTTTATAAAAATATGCTTTATTTTATGGGTATTTTGCATCTTTATTTTCATACAAAATTACATTATTTTATTGATATTCTGTGTATTTATTTTGATACGATTTTACATTATTCTATGTATATTTTGTATATCTATTTTATACCAATGAACGTTATTTTATGTGAATTTGTTTTCATTTCATACAAATTTACATTATTTTATGTGAATTTTGTACATGTATTTAAATACAAATTTAACTAATTATATGTGTATTTTGTATATCTATTTTCATACAAATTGAAATTAATTTTGTGTATTTTTGTATATATTTTTATTAAAATTTTCGTAATTTTATGTTTATTTTGTATATTTATTTTCCTACAAATATACGTTCTTTAATCGGAATTTTAATTATTTATTTTGATACGAATTTTCATTTTCTTAGGTGTATTTGATATATAAATTTTTATACTTATTTACATAATTTTATATGTATTTTAAAAATATATATTTTCATAGAAATTTACTCTATATGTATATGTATTGAAAATACACATGAAAAAATTCGTATCGAAATAAACGAAGAAAATACCGATAAAATAATGTAATTTTCAATGAAAATATATATAGAAAATACACATAAAATAACGTAAATACAAATAAATATATACACATAAAATGATTTGAATTTGAATGAAAATAGATATGAAAATAAACTTAAAATAAGGCAAATTTATAATGAAATATATATACAAAATACACATAAATAATGTAGATTTGTTTCAAAATTTATATACGAATACACATAAAATAACGTAGATTTCTATAGAAATATATATTCAAAATACACATGAAATGCTGTAAATACGTATAAAAATATATATACAAAATACATATTAAATAATGTAAATTCGTGTCAAAATAAATAATTAAAATATCAATAAAAGAATGTGTATTTGTATGAAAATACATATACAAAATACACATAAAATAACGTAAATTTGTATAAAACTATATATAAAAATTCACAAAAATAAGTTAAATTTGTATTAAAATAAATATACAAAATACACATAAAATTAGGTAAATTTGTAAAGAAATACATATACAAAATACTCATAAAATAATGTAAATTTGAATGAAAATATATAAACAAATACACTTAAATTAACATAAATTTGTATTAAATATATATAAAAAATACTCATTAAATAATGTAAATATATATGAAAAATATATATACAAAACACAAATAGAATAATGTAAAAACGTATTAAAATAAATACACAGAATGTAAATAAAATGATGTAAATTTGTATGAAAATAAAAATGCAAAATTCCCATAAAATAACGCATTTTTTTATAAATATACAAAATACACATGAAAGGATGTAAATACGTATAAAAATATATATACAAAATACACATTAAATAATGTAAACTCGCGTCAAAATAAATAAAAAAAATGTCAATAAAAGAATGTGTATTTGTATGAAAATAAATATACAAAATACACATAAGATAACATAAATTTGTATAAAACTATATACAAAAATACACAAAAATAATTTAAATTTGTATGACAATAAATATACAAAATACACATAAAATTAGGTAAATTTGTATTGAAATACATATACAAAATACACATAAAATACTGTAAATTTGAATGAAAATAAAAAAGCAAAATACCCATAAAATAACGCTTTTTTTTTAAATATATATACAAAAATACACATAAAAAAATTTATTTGTATTAAAATAAATATACAAAATACACATACAATAAGGTAAATCTGTATTGAAATAGATATGCAAAATACATATAAAACAATGTAAATTTGTTTCAAAATATATATACGAATACACATAAAATAACGTAGATTTGTATAAAATTATATATACAAAATACACGTAAAATGAAGTAAATACGCATAAAAAAAATGTATACAAAATACACATAAAATAATGTAAATTCGTATCAAAATAAATAAACAAAATACCAATAAAAGAATGTGTATTTGTATAAATATAAATATACAAAATACATAAAATAACGTAAATTTGTATAAAACTATATACAAAATACAGAAGTAATTAAATTCGTTTGAAAATAGATATACAAAATACAGATAAAATAAGCTAAATTTGAATTGAAATGTATATAGAAAATACATAAAATAATGTAAATTTGTATCAAAATATTTATAAAAATACATATAATAACGTAAATTTGTTTAAAAATATATAAACAAAATACACATTAAGTAATGTAAATACGTATAAAAAATATGTACAAAATACACATATAATCATGTAATTCGTATCAAACTAAATAAACAAAATAGCAATAAAATAATGTAAATTTGTATGAGAAAACATATACAAATACATATAAAATAACGAAATTTCTATAAAATATATGTCCAAAAATGAACGTAAAATAAAGTAACTTTGGATAAAAATATATATACAAAACAAACATTAAATAATGTAAATGCGTACATAAAATAACCTAAATTTGTATAAAACTATATACAAAAATACACAAAAATAATTTAAATTTGTATGAAAAGAAATATACAAAATACACATAAAATTAGGTTAATTTCTATTGAAATACATATACAAAATACACATAAAATAATGGAAATTTGAAAGAAAATATATAAACAAATACACATATAATAACGTAAATTTGTATAAAATACATATACAAAATACACATTAAATAATGTAAATATGTATAAAAAAATATATACAAAACACAAATAGAATAATGTAAAATCGTATCAAAATATATACACAGAATATTAATAAAATAATGTAAATTTGCATGAAAATTAAGATGCAAAATACCTATAAAATAACGCATTTTTTATAAAATTATTGATACCAAAATACACATAAAATATTTGAATTTGTATCAAAATAAATATGCAAAATGCACATACAATAAGGTAAATTTGTATTGAAATAGATATGCAAAATACATATAAAATAATGTAAATTTGTTTCAAAATTTATATGCGAATACACATAAAATAACGTAGATTTCTATAAAAATACATATACAAAATACACATAAAATTAAGTAAATACGTATAAAAAAATGTATACAAAATACACATAAAATAATGTAAATTCGTATAAATATAAATAAACAATATAGCAAAAAAAGAATGTGTATTTGTATAAATATATATATACAAAATGCACATAAAATAACGAAAATTTATAAAACTATATACATAAAATAACGCAAATTTCTATAAAAATATATGTACAAAAATGAACATAAAATAAATTTGCATAAAAATATATATACAAAACACACATTAGATAATGTAAATGAGTATGAAAATATGTATACAAAATACCTATGAAATAATCTAAATTCGTATCGAATTAAATTAAGAAAATACCAATATAATAATGTAGTTTTGGATGAAAATATATATACAAAATATACATAAAATAACCTAAATACAAACACAAATATACACATAAAATAATTTAAAATTGAATGAAATAAATATACAAAATAAACATAAAATAAGGTAAATTTGTAATGAAATATATGAAAAAATACACATAAAATAATGTAAATTTGTATGAAAATAAATATACAAATACACATTAAATAACATGAATTTGTATAAAATTTGTATCAAAATATATACGAATACACACAATAAAATAACGTAATTTTTTTTATGAAAATGTATATACAAAATACACATAAAATAATGTAAATTTGTATAAAAATATATAAACAAATACACATAAAATAATTTGAATTTGGATAAAATATATTTACAAAATAAATCTTAAATATTGTAAATATGTATAAAAAATATATACAAAACACACATAGAATAATGTTAAATCGTATCAAAATAAATAAAGAGAATATCAATAAAATAATGTAAATTTGTATGAAACTAAAGCTACAAAATATCAATATAATAACGCATATTTGCATAAAAATATATATACAAAAATACATATAAAATAATTAAATTTGTATTAAAATAAATATACAAAATGCACGTACAATAAAGAAAATTTGTATTGAAATAGATATGCAAAATACACATCAATAATGTAAATTTGTATCAAAATATATATACGAATACTCATAAAATAGAGTAAATTTCTATGAAAATATACATACAAAATAGATATACAAAATACACATATAACTAGTTAAATTTGTATTTAAATACATGTACAAAAAACTCATAAAATAATGTAGATTTGTATGAAATGAAAACAAATACATTTTATATAAAATATATATACAAAATACACATAGAATAATGTAAAATCATACCAAATAAATACACAGAATATCAATAAAATAATGTAAATTTGTATGAAAATAAAGATGCAAAATACCCATAAAATAAAGCATATTTTTATAAAAATACATACACAAAAATACACATAGATTAATCAAGTTTGTATTAAAATTAATATACAAAATGCACATACAATAATGTAAATTTATATTGAACAAATATGCAAAATACACATAAAACAATGTAAATTTGTTTCAAAATATATATACGAATACACATAAAATAACGTAGATTTCTTTAGAAATATATATACAAATTACACTTGAAATAATGTAAATACGTATAAAAATATATATACAAAATACACATTAAATAATGTTAATTCGTGTCAAACTAAATAAAAAAAATATCATGAAAAGAATGTGTATTTGTATGAAAATAGATATACAAAATACACATAAAATAACCTAAATTTGTATAAAACTATATACAAAAATAAACAAAAATAATTTAAACTTGTATGAAAATAAATTTACAAAAAACATAAAATTAGGTAAATTTGTATTGAAATACATATACAAAATACACATAAAATAATGTAAATTTGAATGAATATATATAAACATATAGACTTAAAATAACGTAAATTTGTATCAAATATATATACAAAAAACACATTAAATAATGTAAATATGTATAAAAAAATATATATATACAAAACACAAATAAAATCATGTAAAATCGTACCAAAATAAATACAGAAAATATTAATAAAATGATGTAAATTTGTATAAAAATTAAGATTCAAAATATCCATGTCATGTGTATTCGTATATATATTTTGAAACAAATTTACATTGTTTATATGTATTTTGCATATCTATTTTTGTGTATTCTGTATTTATTTTTGTTATACATAGAATAATGTAAAATCGCATCAAAATAAGTACACAGAATATCAATAAAATAATTTAAATTTGTATGAAAAAAAGATGCAAAATACCCATAAGATAAACATATTTTTTTTTTAAATACATATACAAAAATACACATGGAATAATTAAATTTGTATTAAAATTAATATACAAAATGCACACATACAATAAGGTAAATTTGTATTGAAAAAAAAAACGCAAAATACAAATAAACATTGTAAATTTGTTTCAAAATATATATACGAATACACATAAAATAACGTAGATTTCTATAGAAATATATATACAAAATACACATGAAATTATGTAAATACGTATAAAAATATATATACAAAATACATATTAAGTAATGTAAATTCGTGTCAAAATAAATAAACAAAATATCATGAAAAGAATGTGTATTTGTATGAAAATAAATAATAGATAATAAATTTATATGAAATATATATATGCAAGATATACATTAAATAATGTAAATATGTATAAAAAAATATATACATAAACAAATAGAATAATTTAAGATCGTATCAAAATAAATACAACGACTATTAATAAAATAATGTAAATTTGTATGAAAATAAAGATGCAAAATTCCCATCAAATAGCGCATTTCTTATAAAATATATATACCAAAAATACACATAAAATATTTAAATTTGTATTGAAATAAATATACAAAATGCGCATACAATAAGGTAACTTCTATTGAAAGAGATATGCAAAATACATATAAAAATAAAGTAAATTTGTTTCAAAATATATATATGAATACACATAAAATAACGTAGATTTCTATAAAAAATATATATACAAAATACATAAAATAAGTTAAATACGTATAAAAAAATGTAAACAAAATACACATAAAATAATATAAATTGAAACAAAATAAATAAACAAAATAATAAAGAATGTATTTGTATAAATATAGATGTACAAAATACACATACAAAATAAACATAAAATAAGGTAAATTTGTAATGAAATATATGTACAAAATACATAAAATAATGTAAATTTATATGAAAATATATACAAATACACATAAAATACCATGAATTTGTATAAAATTATATATTCAAAATAAATATTAAATAATGTAAATGCGTATAAAAACATATATAAAAATACATATAAAATAATGTAAATTCGTATCAATATAAATCAACAAAATACCAATAAAATAATATATATTTGAATGAAAATAGATTTACAAAATACACATAACATAACTAAAATTTGTATTGAAATATATACAAAAAATACATAAAAATAATTTCAGTTTGTATGAAAATAGATATTCAAAATACACATAAAACTAGGTAAATTTCTTTTGAAATATATATACAAAATACCCATAAAATATTGTAAATTTGTGTCAGAATATATAAACAAATACATATAAAATAACGTAAATTTGTTTGAAAAATATATACAAAATACACATAGAATAATGTCAAATCGTATCAAAATGAATGAGGAGAATATCAAAAAAATAACGTAAATTTGTATGAAAATAAAGATGCAAAATACCATAAAATAAAGCATATTTTTTTTTATAAAATACATATAAAAAAATACACATAGAATAATTAAATTTGTATTAAAATTAATATACAAAATGCATATACAATAAGGTAAATTTGTATTGAAAAAAATTGCAAAATACACATAAAAGTGTAAATTTGTTTAAAATCTATATACGAATACACATAATATAACGTAGATTTATAGAAATATATATACAAAATAACATGAAATGATGTAAATACGTATAAAAATATATATACAAAATACACATTAAATAATTTAAATTCTCGTCAAAATAAATAAACAAAATATCAATAAAAGAATGTGTATTTGTATGAAAATAGATATATAAAATACTCATAAAATAACCTAAGTTTGTATAAAACTATATACAAAAATACACAAAAATAATTAAATTTAGCTATGAAAATAAATATACAAAATACACATAAATTATTTTGTATATTCATTTTTATACAAATGTACGTTATTTTATGTGAATTTGTTTTCATTTCATACAAATTTACATTTTATGTGTATTTTTACATGTATTAAATACAAATTTAACTAATTACATATTTTTATAAAAATACATATACAAAATACACATAGATTAATCAAATTTGTATTGAAATTAATATACAAAATGCACATGTTAATAAGGTAAATTTGTATTGAAAATATGCAAAATTCATAAAACAATGTA